>NC_091218.1:21130357-21150357 GCF_040958095.1 Procambarus clarkii | reverse complement strand
GCAGTTACGAAAGCACTTACAAACCTGTACATCTTTTCTCAATCTTTGGCGGCTTTGTTTACAATTTTTAAACAGTTAATGAGCTCCGAAGCACCAGGAGGCTGTTTATAACAATAACAACAGTTGATTGGGAAGTTTTCATGCTTGTAAAGTGTTTAATAAATGTAACCAAAGCCGTCAAAGATTGAGGAAAGATGTATACGTTCGTAAGTAATTGCGTAACTGCTTCGTGAATCTGGCCCCAGGTTCGTATCGTCGGGTATAGCCTCACGCCCAGCCCGTCATTCTCCGTGTCTCAATAAAAACAAAAGCCTACTTAAACGTTTAATTCAAAGGAGATTGCAGCTTGAATAACCCCGGCAGACAATAACTATATATTTTAACGCCTGACCTGATATAAAAGACACCAACTGACTTATTGAAATAATAAGCTTAGTGATACTTTGATGGTGATTCTTGCACCTCAACATATTTTAGGGGGAATTAGTGCATAATTTACTACCATATATGTTTTAGCCTATTATCCCCAGTTCGTTAACTGTTGGTAGTGTTTGTAGGTGATTGTAACCTACCCACCGACCTTCACGGAATGGGTGCATGATAGGTCAGTCAAATTAGCCAGATAACCAAATTAGGTCAGCCTAGCCAAATTAGGTCAGTAACTACCTCACTGCAAACATAAACTTGCTTAGCTTAGATACTGTTGTGGTCCAGTTCTTGAACCCATTCTTGATGGGTTCAAGAATGTGTAATTTACACATTAAACTGTGTAAATAGTTTACACCAATCCTGTTACTTGCTTAGGCAAATGAATTTTAGGCTTCAGTATGAGAATGGGGTCCACTACCCCCCTCCCCCACAACAGGATGAGTATGTGGTTCTCCTACCCCCTAAACATCCCCTCTCCCCCCCTACACATCCCCCCTACACACACATACAGCATGAGTACGGGGTGCACAGTAATTAAACTAAATTTGGCGCTGTATTATACATTCATAGTTGTTCATAGCTCTTAAATAACTATTATTGGTTAAACTACAGCTCGTCAATATCTCTTGGATTTGCTTCGTTTTGATTCAACTGAACAAGACTCTGCACTGACCTTGGCCTGGTTTAGCTATACTGGATTTAAACTACATTTGGTTTATTTAGGCTATGTTATATTTTGTTGGCGTGAAGGTACATTAGATTTGGTTTAACATAGCTGTATTAGGCTATACTGCAGTTTAATTGCGTTGGATTTATTTAAGTATTGATAGGTGTTTTTATAACTGTTTCAGTGATAGGTGAAAGCGGTTAAAGTTGTCATTCTTTAGTCAACATCATGAGCGTGTGTAGGCCTACAGGCCTCAGTGAAAGATTTTAGGTCTATTGTCAGAATTACTAAACCCGCAATGTACCTTAATACTAACTTTCTCTTAAAACTACATACTTAAAATCAATAAACATTAAAATAAATTACTCAACTTAATCTGAAAAATAGAATGTTCAAAGTTTCTTTGTAGCAAAAGTATTGGACATCTTGTGTTAGCAGTCCCCGTGGTGCAGTGGTAAGACACTCGCCTGGCGCTTGGCAAGCGCTTAGGACTGGGTTCGTATCCAGGCCGTGGAGGATTGACTAGGCACCAATCCTTAACTGTAGCCTCTGTTCACCTAATTGAATGGGTACCTGGTTGTTAAACGATTTGGCGGGTCGTATTCCGGGGAAAATTAGGATTAATGACCTGTCCGAAACGCTATGCGTGCTAGTGACTGTACAAGAATGTAAGAACTCTTGTATATATATAAATAATACAAAAATATCATCAGTTCTCTTGAGCCCGTGTTGTGTGAGACATCTTCCGCTGTGAAGGCTCATGGATTAGTTTAGATTCAGCTACTTGAAACAAAAGTTCCAAGTAGCACGGTGAGCCTTGGGTGAGCCCGTGTTCGTTTTTAGTTTAATAGCTCGGTGGATAGAGTTTTGGCCTCACACACGTGGGGTCCAGGGTTCGAGTCTCCTAGAGCCCAGGTGAATGGATGGAACTAGAGGAGAACCTTGCGGCCGGCAGCTTCAGGAGCACAAGCGCTTCTAGGCTCACACATGTTTTCTGTTTTAAATGCCTTCAGTCCTACATCTGGCTCCATTAATTGTTTACAATGTTGAGCGGTCCATGTCTATTTCTGACGAACATTTCAAAGTTGATTGATGTGTGAACAAAAAAAAATTAAGTAACGCTAAGATTGTGTATAATTTCTTCACGGGCCATGTTTCTATGCTGAACTAGTTGCAAGCATTGAAACGCGGCGGACAGTATTGCAAGTGTTGTTAGGCTGTTGTACCGCTGGTGACAACAGCTGGAGGGAGGTGGGGAGCCGACCAGACACAGGGGACTCTTGATTCAACCTTGACGACGAGCGGAGGAGGTTCGATCCCAACGTCGACTCGAGTCTTGACCTGTGGCATTAGGACCACAGTGTCGTACACGCTCGCCCTATTGGCCCGTCTTGGTCCCTGCAGGGCAGATTAAAGTGAGGGCACAAGACACAATACCCACCACGAAACTCACGCTCTAAAGTCTTCATAACGTGGTCTTATGATCATGAGTATGACCGAATCATCTTCATACATGATAAATTCGCTGAAAACCATCATGTTGAAGTACTAGGTGCAACTTAGGCCCAATTAACATGAGGTTAGAAAACATTGTTATTTACGCTCACTTAAGACGTATTCAGATTTTTCTCGTTTCAACTAACTCTTTTAAAAAAGTATTATATTACATAATATAATCTTATTGTATTTTAAATAGTTTTATAAGATTATAATATGCACAAATTATAACGTTATACCAAAGATTTGTTGCATTATATATGCTAACATTATTATATTTGCATATATATACATTTTACATTTAATCGTAAGGACTTTACATAAACGGTGTTCCCCATTTCTCTGTGAGTAAAAAAAGGGAGAGTCTCCCCTAGTCCTGAACTGTGTCTGAACGTGATTATAGTTGCTGTTTAATCATTAAGTTATTGTGGTGGCCTTAATAACCCACCAGTCATCTGTTGTTGTTTAAGATTCGCTACCTGCAACAAAAAAGTTCCAATAGCACGGGCTATGGCGAGCCCATAGTTCTATATATCACCAGTCATCATAAGTCAACACCAGACCAAATCATTCATATAATATGCGTTGACAAGGACTGCTTCGGAAAAATATGAGCTCCGTAATGGGTGAATTTTTTTAAACGGTATTTAGAGATGTTCCGATTGGTTCGTTGATTTGTTTAATCTCTACTGGATTTTGTTTACCTCGGTTGTGATTGGTTGAACCTATATTAGGTTTGATCTAACTGTGGCGTGTTTTTATTTTTATTTACCGACATTTTAGGCTTTGTTATACAATATAGCATTTTATTTATTAATTATTTTTAATATACGTATTTATAAATATGTAGAAGATACATTGAATTGTCAGAATAGACATTTCTCGTTAAATGGCACTTCAAAAAGGAACTAAAATACTTATTTTGCTTTGATTAGAGACCTATTACTATTAAAATAGTTTAAGTATAAAACTACATCTTGGTTAAAAAATACACTTTGTATACTTTTTAGTATAATGAGAGTTGTTATTGATTTATGATGAGAAATATCCCATGTGTAGCTACCAATGTTGTCGTGGTGGGTGTTAATACCTTGTCTGGCCTGCCAATGTTGTCGTGGAGGGTGTTAATACCTTGTCTGGCCTGCCAGTGTTGTCGTGGAGGGTGTTAATACCTTGTCTGGCCTGCCAGTGTTGTCGTGGTGGGTGTTAATACCTTGTCTGGCCTGCCAGTGTTGTCGTGGTGGGTGTTAATACCTTGTCTGGCCTGCCAGTGTTGTCGTGGTGGGTGTTAATACCTTGTCTGGCCTGCCAGTGTTGTCGTGGTGGGTGTTAATACCTTGTCTGGCCTGCCAGTGTTGTCGTGGTGGGTGTTAATACCTTGTCTGGCCTGCCAGTGTTGTCGTGGTGGGTGTTAATACCTTGTCTGGCCTGCCAGTGTTGTCGTGGTGGGTGTTAATACCTTGTCTGGCCTGCCAGTGTTGTCGTGGAGGGTGTTAATACCTTGTCTGGCCTGCCAGTGTTGTCGTGGTGGGTGTTAATACCTTGTCTGGCCTGCCAGTGTTGTCGTGGAGGGTGTTAATACCTTGTCTGGCCAGCCAGTGTTGTCGTGGTGGGTGTTAATACCTTGTCTGGCCTGCCAGTGTTGTCGTGGAGGGTGTTAATACCTTGTCTGGCCTGCCAGTGTTGTCGTGGTGGGTGTTAATACCTTGTCTGGCCTGCCAGTGTTGTCGAGGTGGGTGTTAATACCTTGTCTGGCCTGCCAGTGTTGTCGTGGAGGGTGTTAATACCTTGTCTGGCCTGCCAGTGTTGTCGTGGTGGGTGTTAATACCTTGTCTGGCCTGCCAGTGTTGTCGTGGTGGGTGTTAATACCTTGTCTGGCCTGCCAGTGTTGTCGTGGAGGGTGTTAATACCTTGTCTGGCCTGCCAGTGTTGTCGTGGTGGGTGTTAATACCTTGTCTGGCCTGCCAGTGTTGTCGTGGAGGGTGTTAATACCTTGTCTGGCCTGCCAGTGTTGTCGTGGAGGGTCGTAATCCCTCGTCTGGTCTGCCAGTGTTGTCGTGGAGGGTGTTAATACCTTGTCTGGCCTGCCAGTGTTGTCGTGGTGGGTGTTAATACCTTGTCTGGCCTGCCAGTGTTGTCGTGGAGGGTGTTAATACCTTGTCTGGCCTGCCAGTGTTGTCGTGGAGGGTCGTAATCCCTCGTCTGGCCTGCCAGTGTTGTCGTGGAGGTCCCTAATCTCATGTCTGGCCTGTCTGTGTTGTCGTGGAGGTCCCTAATCTCATGTCTGGCCTGTCTGTGTTGTCGTGGAGGTCCCTAATCTCATGTCTGGTCCACCAATGTTGTGGAGGCCCATAAGTCAGTTGTCTAGCATATACAGAAATGAACCTGCTTGGTGACACAACTCTGGAGGTAACTATTATGGAAAATTTGCTAGGATTCGCAATAGCAAAAGCCATTCGCATATATCTTTAGCAGCATAGGTTAATAAAGATGGTTAATAAATTTATAATAATAAAGTTAATAAATTAACTTTATACCTGTATGTATATATATATATATATATATATATATATATATATATATATATATATATATATGTCGTACCTAGTAGCCAGAACACACTTCTCAGCCTACTATGCAAGGCCCAATTTGCCTAATAAGCCAAGTTTTCATGAATTAATTATTTTTCGACTACCTAACCTACCTAACCTAACTTTCTCGGCTACCTAACCTAACCTAACCTATAAAGATAGGTTAGGTTAGGTTAGGTAGGGTTGGTTAGGTTCGGTCATATATCTACGTTAATTTTGACTCCAATAACAAAAAATTGACCTCAAACATAATGAAATGGGTAGCTTTATCATTTCATAAGAAAAAAATTAGAGAAAATATATTAATTCAAGAAAACTTGGCTTACTAGGCAAATCGGGCCTTGCATAGTAGGCTGAGAAGTGCGTTCTGGCTATTAGGTACGACATATATATATATATATATATATATATATATATATATATATATATATATATATATATATATATATATATATATATAGTACGGGCTTGGACAACATTAGTAAATTTGCCGATAAGGCAAAATTTGGCTAGGAAAAAAATCAGAAGAATAAAAATTGCTACAACTTATGGCTTAAAATAAGAGGCAACTTTCAAGGTGGTGATTTGTGTTAACTTCAGGTTTCTAATAATAAGAAATAATAATGGAACTACCATTATTCTTGAAATTGTCAACTCTAAATCCGAAGGAGATCTGGATGTCATGATTAGTAGGGATCTGATGCTAAGAATTTAATGTATAAAAATCTATACATATGATAAGCATGATAAGGTTCATATCTAGAAGTCTTGGCATAAAGTTATCTTTAGTGTTAATGTACAGCTTTATCTTTATCCTAAATTAGACTATTATGATTATGCAGTTCAGTTTTGGGTGCCATATTATGGAATGTATATAAATTCACATAAAAAGATATAATCATTGGATTTTTTTCCAGCTTTGGTTACGTATATTTATGAGGAAGTTTAGTTTTGCAACAAATAACAGGTCTGGGTCTGCAATTTCCTCTATTCTTATATATTTTTTTGTAATGTTAATTATTCCACCATCATAGGCATTATGGAACATAAAACCACGTGTCTGAATTATAGTCCACTTACACTAGGATGCGGAGTTGGGTTGAAATGCCCGAAATGCCTTATGCCCGAAACGCTTTGCGTAATAGTGGCTTTAGGCATTGTATGTACTAGCTCTACCTATAAGTTAAACAATCCTTGTAAATATTTATTGTATGTATGTACCTTACCTAAATAAAATTGTATTGTATTGTATTGTATTGAAATAGTTTGAATTTGTTTACAAATTTTGAATTTCAGTAATTTGAGGCAGTCATTATGCTCTCTCGAAATTTATTTGAATACTACCTTTTGCGAGGTAAATTATTTGTTCTATACACAGTCTTAAAGTTATTGTATTATGAGAAAAGAGATTCTATTCTCTATTCTGATTCTATTCTTTTTTCTGATTCTATTCTATATTCTGATTCTATTCTCTATTATGATTCTGGTTATATTTAAACGTCTTTATATGTGAAATGCGTGCCTACATCCCCCATGGGCGGATGATATAATTATCAGCTCGGGGAATGTTTGAGTTCTATGCACAATTGAAACTGAGCGGCCCCCACATGACCAGATATAGACTCGAATCCTTCATCAAACATTTACCTGTGAGTGTCAGTGGGGAATTGATTCACATGGGCCTCATCATTTCTACAGCTTTAAAACAATTAACAAATTAGAAGATCTTTTTTTTGCATGTCCAGTATGACTCGCACAAGGAGCAACGGTTTCTAGCTCAAGCCACACTGTAGGATGGTAAACAGATGCTTGTTCCCCAATAGGATTATAGCCTATGGAACCGCCTACCCGTCGAAGTCGTAAATGTATAATACTCTTTATTTTGTCATTTTACTCGGGATTTTGCTTAACAATTAAATATAATTGAGATATTTGGTTGGGTTAAACTATTTTGGTTTCGTTAATCTGAGGTTGTTGCGTTGGGGTTGTGTTTATAGGGATGAGTTTAGTTTTTTTGATGAGTTATATTGCTGTTTGGCAGCTTATCCTGTATTGAGAAAGCTTTGAGTGAGTGTGAGTGCCTACTCAGGGTTAAGTGGGTTGTTTAGAACGTGTTATAGTTATATTAGGTTAACGTGCTTGTGGTGGAATACTGGCAACATGGAAATGACGTTACTAATTGCGCGAAAATTTTAGCTAAGCTCACATAGGTGAGAGTTACATAGTCTATGTAACTCCTCCTTGAGGAAGCTTTGGTGTACATATTCTTCTGCAACATCCTAAGACATATTTTTAAATACTAATATTGATATAAATATTTGTCAACTTATAAATCAATAAACTATAGAATATTAATTCATGAGAACAACGCCCCGGACGCCTTAACTGCTTCAGTCTGTCGGGTTGTTATAGAACCCTCTGGCACGCCACTAATAACTACGGGCTCGCCATAGCCCGTGCTACTTGGAACTTTTTGTTCCATGTAGCGAATCTTTAACAACAACAACAACAACAACAACATCATACGCCACTAATAAGTTGAGAATTATATTCAGTCATATTCCTGTACACAATTAACGTTACATATGCGGTTATAAATTGTTCATTCATGTAAAGGCGATACATCCCAAAACGCTTCCGGCGTCCACGTGAGTATAGACATCTTGAGTGTTGAGAAATTACAAGTGTTGAGACGCCATTAACTAGCGGTTATCACCCTTTCTGACACCCCCCCCCCCTGCACCTTACACTATGTGTCGGAGTGCCATCCTCCTCCCCACCATGTGTCGGAGTGCCATCCCTCCCCCCACCATGTGTCGGAGTGCCATCCCTCCCCCCACCATGTGTCGGAGTGCCATCCCTCCCCCCACCATGTGTCGGAGTGCCATCCCTCCCCCCACCATGTGTCGGAGTGCCATCCCTCCCCCCACCATGTGTCGGAGTGCCATCCCTCCCCCCACCATGTGTCGGAGTGCCATCCTCCTCCCCACCATGTGTCGGAGTGCCATCCCTCCCCCCACCATGTGTCGGAGTGCCATCCCTCCCCCCACCATGTGTCGGAGTGCCATCCCTCCCCCCACCATGTGTCGGAGTGCCATCCCTCCCCCCACCATGTGTCGGAGTGCCATCCCTCCCCCCACCATGTGTCGGAGTGCCATCCTCCTCCCCACCATGTGTCGGAGTGCCATCCCTCCCCCCACCATGTGTCGGAGTGCCATCCTCCTCCCCACCATGTGTCGGAGTGCCATCCCTCCCCCCACCATGTGTCGGAGTGCCATCCCTCCCCCCACCATGTGTCGGAGTGCCATCCCTCCCCCCACCATGTGTCGGAGTGCCATCCCTCCCCCCACCATGTGTCGGAGTGCCATCCCTCCCCCCACCATGTGTCGGAGTGCCATCCCCCCCACCATGTGTCGGAGTGCCATCCCTCCCCCCCCCCTTCTCCATAACTGACCCTTAAGGTTGCAGTCCAAACAACATGTATATAAGATTGATCATCTTTATATTTTTTCTATACTGGTTCATATATATTTACGTGGATTATTTTTATAGTGGAGTTTTACACTATAAAATTGTGATAGAATATTATTCCAACACTTTGAGTCTGTGGTCCCCATTACCCCATGGAAGGGGGTGTGGTCCCCATTACCTCGTGGAAGGGGGTGTGGTCCCCATTACCCCGTGGAAGGGGGTGTGGTCCCCATTACCCCCATGGAAGGTGGTGTGGTCCCCATTACCCCCATGGAAGGGGTGTGGTCCCCATTACCCCCATGGAAGGTGGTGTGGTCCCCATTACCCCAGAGAGGGGGGGGCGATTTCCCCCACGTACCACAGTGGTAACACACTCATCCCTCACCTCACCACCGATTTAATTAGGTTAAAATCCTGGCCAGGGAGGATTGTCTGGGCTCCAATCCTTAACCGTTCGCATCTGTTCACCCAGCAGTAATTCTGTACCTGGTTGCTAACCGATTGGCGGGTCGTGTTCCAGGGAAAACTAGTGGGTAAGGCTTACCTTGAGCTATGGGAAATGAAAGCTCTCAGCCTGCTAACAGGAGTCAGAAAGGCATCAGCTCCTGAACTCACCCGAGGAAAAAAAACTGTTATAAACAGTATACTGTTGAATATATTTACGTATATCAATGTAAACAGTAGATGTTGTGGAGTATGTCGACTGAGATGTTTATCTGGGTAGCATTTATTCTTTATTACTTATATACTTGGAGGTTATTAAACAAAATGACTTGGTGCTCTGTGATTATTTAGGTAGTTGACAGGCCTTCACACTGAACACCAGTGAACACGAGCCCAGAGTGTGTACACTGAACACCAGTGTACAGGGCCCAGAGTGTGTACACTGAACACCAGTGTACAGGGCCCAGAGTGTGTACACTGAACACCAGTGTACAGGGCCCAGAGTGTGTACACTGAACACCAGTGTACAGGGCCCAGAGTGTATACACTGAACACCAGTGTACAGGGCCCAGAGTGTGTACACTGAACACCAGTGTACAGGGCCCAGAGTGTGTACACTGAACACCAGTGTACAGGGCCCAGAGTGTGTACACTGAACACCAGTGTACAGGGCCCAGAGTGTGTACACTGAACACCACCAGTGTACAGGGCCCAGAGTGTGCACACTGAACACCACCAATGTACAGGACCCAGAGTGTGTACACTGAACACCAATGTACAGGGCCCAGAGTGTGTACACTGAACACCACCAGTGTACAGGGCCCAGAGTGTGTACACTGAACATTAGTGTACAGGACCCAGAGTGTGTACACTGAACACCATCAGTATACAGGGCCCAGAGTGTGTACACTGAACACCACCAGTGTACAGGGGCCAGAGTGTGTACGTTGAAACATCACATTATACATGATTGTGTGAGTTAAGGACGTTTGTGGCATTCATTAACCTATTAGCTAAGGGCACGAGACTTGGACGCCTTGTGTTAGTGTGGGTGTAGTTGAGCAGACCACACACTAGAAGGTGAAGGGACGACGACGACGTTTCGGTCCGTCCTGGACCATTCTCAAGTCAATTGTGATGAGGAAGTAGAGACAGGGAATAAATAGGCAAGAGAGAGGTGAGGAGTAGTTCCCTCACTACTAGAGTAGAGTTTGGGGGTAGTTCCCTGTGTAGTGTTGGCCCCAACCACGGCTAGTTCACTGTGCACCCCATGCACATCCTGTGAGTGTTCATTGTGCACCCCATACTCATCCTGTGAGCCCTAGTGTATTGTGCACCCCATACTCATCCTGTGAGCCCTAGTGTATTGTGCACCCCATACTCATCCTGTGAGCCCAAGTGTATTGTGCACCCCATACTCATCCTGTGAGCCCTAGTGTATTGTGCACCCCATACTCATCCTGTGAGCCCTAGTGTATTGTGCACCCCATACTCATCCTGTGAGCCCTAGTGTATTGTGCACCCCATACTCATCCTGTGAGCCCTAGTGTATTGTGCACCATATACTCATCCTGTGAGCCCTAGTGTATTGTACACCCCATACTCATCCTGTGAGCCCTAGTGTATTGTGCACCCTATACTCATCCTGTGAGCCCTAGTGTATTTTACACCCCATACTCATCCTGTGAGCCCTAGTGTATTGTGCACCCCATACTCATCCTGTGAGCCCTAGTGTATTGTGCACCCCATACTCATCCTGTGAGCCCAAGTGTATTGTGCACCCCATACTCATCCTGTGAGCCCTAGTGTATTGTGCACCCCATACTCATCCTGTGAGCCCTAGTGTATTGTGCACCCCATACTCATCCTGTGAGCCCTAGTGTATTGTGCACCCCATACTCATCCTGTGAGCCCTAGTGTATTGTGCACCTCATACTCATCCTGTGAGTGTTCATTGTACACCCCATACTCATCCTGTGAGCCCTAGTGTATTGTGCACCCCATACTCATCCTGTGAGCCCTAGTGTATTGTGCACCCCATACTCATCCTGTGAGCCCTAGTGTATTGTGCACCTCATACTCATCCTGTGAGTGTTCATTGTACACCCCATACTCATCCTGTGAGCCCTAGTGTATTGTGCACCCCATACTCATCCTGTGAGCCCTAGTGTATTGTGCACCCCATAATCATCCTGTGAGCCCTAGTGTATTGTGCACCCCATGCTCATCCTGTGAGCCCTAGTGTATTGTTCACCCCATACTCATCCTGTGAGCCCTAGTGTATTGTGCACCCCATACTCATCCTGTGAGCCCTAGTGTATTGTTCACCCCATACTCATCCTGTGAGCCCTAGTGTATTGTGCACCCCATACTCATCCTGTGAGCCCTAGTGTATTGTTCACCCCATACTCATCCTGTGAGCCCTAGTGTATTGTGCACCCCATACTCATCCTGTGAGCCCTAGTGTATTGCGCACCCCATACTCATCCTGTGAGCCCTAGTGTATTGTGCACCTCATACTCATCCTGTGAGTGTTCATTGTACACCCCATACTCATCCTGTGAGCCCTAGTGTATTGTGCACCCCATACTCATCCTGTGAGCCCTAGTGTATTGTGCACCCCATACTCATCCTGTGAGCCCTAGTGTATTGCGCACCCCATACTCATCCTGTGAGCCCTAGTGTATTGTGCACCCCATACTCATCCTGTGAGCCCTAGTGTATTGCGCACCCCATACTCATCCTGTGAGCCCTAGTGTATTGTGCACCTCATACTCATCCTGTGAGTGTTCATTGTACACCCCATACTCATCCTGTGAGCCCTAGTGTATTGTGCACCCCATACTCATCCTGTGAGCCCTAGTGTATTGTGCACCCCATACTCATCCTGTGAGCCCTAGTGTATTGCGCACCCCATACTCATCCTGTGAGCCCTAGTGTATTGTGCACCCCATACTCATCCTGTGAGCCCTAGTGTATTGCGCACCCCATACTCATCCTGTGAGCCCTAGTGTATTGTGCACCTCATACTCATCCTGTGAGTGTTCATTGTACACCCCATACTCATCCTGTGAGCCCTAGTGTATTGTGCACCCCATACTCATCCTGTGAGCCCTAGTGTATTGTGCACCCCATACTCATCCTGTGAGCCCTAGTGTATTGTGCACCCCATACTCATCCTGTGAGCCCTAGTGTATTGTACACCCCATACTCATCCTGTGAGCCCTAGTGTATTGTGCACCCCATACTCATCCTGTGAGCCCTAGTGTATTGTGCACCCCATACTCATCCTGTGAGCCCTAGTGTATTGTGCACCCCATACTCATCCTGTGAGCCCTAGTGTATTGCGCACCCCATACTCATCCTGTGAGCCCTAGTGTATTGTGCACCTCATACTCATCCTGTGAGTGTTCATTGTACACCCCATACTCATCCTGTGAGCCCTAGTGTATTGTGCACCCCATACTCATCCTGTGAACCCTAGTGTATTGTGCACCCCATACTCATCCTGTGAGCCCTAGTGTATTGTGCACCCCATACTCATCCTGTGAGCCCTAGTGTATTGTGCACCCCATACTCATCCTGTGAGCCCTAGTGTATTGTTCACCCCATACTCATCCTGTGAACCCTAGTGTATTGTGCACCCCATACTCATCCTGTGAGCCCTAGTGTATTGTGCACCCCATACTCATCCTGTGAGCCCTAGTGTATTGTGCACCCCATACTCATCCTGTGAGCCCTAGTGTATTGTGCACCCCATACTCATCCTGTGAGCCCTAGTGTATTGCGCACCCCATACTCATCCTGTGAGCCCTAGTGTATTGTGCACCTCATACTCATCCTGTGAGTGTTCATTGTACACCCCATACTCATCCTGTGAGTGTTCATTGTACACCCCATACTCATCCTGTGAGCCCTAGTGTATTGTGCACCCCATACTCATCCTGTGAGCCCTAGTGTATTGCGCACCCCATACTCATCCTGTGAGCCCTAGTGTATTGTGCACCCCATACTCATCCTGTGAGTGTTCATTGTACACCCCATACTCATCCTGTGAGCCCTAGTGTATTGTGCACCCCATACTCATCCTGTGAGTGTTCATTGTACACCCCATACTCATCCTGTGAGTGTTCATTGTACACCCCATACTCATCCTGTGAGTGTTCATTGTACACCCCATACTCATCCTGTGAGTGTTCATTGTACACCCCATACTCATCCTGTGAGCCCTAGTGTATTGTGCACCCCATACTCATCCTGTGAGCCCTAGTGTATTGTGCACCCCATACTCATCCTGTGAGCCCTAGTGTATTGCGCACCCCATACTCATCCTGTGAGCCCTAGTGTATTGTGCACCTCATACTCATCCTGTGAGTGTTCATTGTACACCCCATACTCATCCTGTGAGCCCTAGTGTATTGTGCACCCCATACTCATCCTGTGAGCCCTAGTGTATTGTACACCCCATACTCATCCTGTGAGCCCTAGTGTATTGTGTACCCCATACTCATCCTGTGAGCCCTAGTGTATTGTGCACCCCATACTCATCCTGTGAGCCCTAGTGTATTGTGCACCCCATACTCATCCTGTGAGCCCTAGTGTATTGTGCACCCCATACTCATCCTGTGAGCCCTAGTGTATTGCGCACCCCATACTCATCCTGTGAGCCCTAGTGTATTGTGCACCTCATACTCATCCTGTGAGTGTTCATTGTGCACCCCATACTCATCCTGTGAGCCCTAGTGTATTGTGCACCCCATACTCATCCTGTGAGCCCTAGTGTATTGTGCACCCCATACTCATCCTGTGAGCCCTAGTGTATTGTGCACCCCATACTCATCCTGTGAGCCCTAGTGTATTGTGCACCATATACTCATCCTGTGAGCCCTAGTGTATTGTACACCCCATACTCATCCTGTGAGCCCTAGTGTATTGTGCACCCCATACTCATCCTGTGAGCCCTAGTGTATTGTACACCCCATACTCATCCTGTGAGCCCTTGTGTATTGTGCACCCCATACTCATCCTGTGAGCCCTAGTGTATTGTTCACCCCATACTCATCCTGTGAGCCCTAGTGTATTGTGCACCCCATACTCATCCTGTGAGCCCTAGTGTATTGTGCACCATATACTCATCCTGTGAGCCCTAGTGTATTGTACACCCCATACTCATCCTGTGAGCCCTAGTGTATTGTGCACCCTATACTCATCCTGTGAACCCTAGTGTATTGTGCACCCCATACTCATCCTGTGAGCCCTAGTGTATTGTGCACCCCATACTCATCCTGTGAGCCCTAGTGTATTGTACACCCCATACTCATCCTGTGAGCCCTAGTGTATTGTGCACCCCATACTCATCCTGTGAGCCCTAGTGTATTGTGCACCCTATACTCATCCTGTGAGCCCTAGTGTATTGTGCACCCTATACTCATCCTGTGAGCCCTAGTGTATTGTGCACCCTATACTCATCCTGTGAGCCCTAGTGTATTGTGCACCCCATACTCATCCTGTGAGCCCTAGTGTATTGCGCACCCTATACTCATCCTGTGAGCCCTAGTGTATTGTGCACCCCATACTCATCCTGTGAGCCCTAGTGTATTGCGCACCCTATACTCATCCTGTGAGCCCTAGTGTATTGTGCACCCCATACTCATCCTGTGAGCCCTAGTGTATTGCGCACCCTATACTCATCCTGTGAGCCCTAGTGTATTGTGCACCCCATACTCATCCTGTGAGCCCTAGTGTATTGTGCACCCCATACTCATCCTGTGAGCCCTAGTGTATTGTGCACCCTATACTCATCCTGTGAGCCCTAGTGTATTGTGCACCCCATACTCATCCTGTGAGCCCTAGTGTATTGTGCACCCCATACTCATCCTGTGAGCCCTAGTGTATTGTGCACCCCATACTCATCCTGTGAGCCCTAGTGTATTGTGCACCCCATACTCATCCTGTGAGCCCTAGTGTATTGTACACCCCATACTCATCCTGTGAGCCCTAGTGTATTGTGCACCTCATACTCATCCTGTGAGTGTTCATTATACACCCCATACTCATCCTGTGAGCCCTAGTGTATTGTCCACCCCATACTCATCCTGTGAGTGTTCATTATACACCCCATACTCATCCTGTGAGCCCTAGTGTATTGTACACCCCATACTCATCCTGTGAGTGTTCATTATACACCCCATACTCATCCTGTGAGCCCTAGTGTATTGTACACCCCATACTCATCCTGTGAGTGTTCATTATACACCCCATACTCATCCTGTGAGCCCTAGTGTATTGTACACCCCATACTCATCCTGTGAGTGTTCATTATACACCCCATACTCATCCTGTGAGCCCTAGTGTATTGCGCACCCCATACTCATCCTGTGAGCCCTAGTGTATTGTGCACCCCATACTCATCCTGTGAGCCCTAGTGTATTGTGCACACCATACTCATCCTGTGAGCCTACAGAAAACACAGAAGGTTGTAGTAAGACCCGAGAGAGAGTGTGTGTTAAAGAATATATGAAAGTTGCCAACAAGGTAATTTGCAGCCTTAACGATTCTAGCGGTTTGTTAGGAATAAGGCAAAATAATTTGCTTGTGTCTTATGCCGCGGAGGAGAGAGTCCCCTGGCGCCGGACGCCCTGGCGCTGGACGCGGGACGGCCTGGCGCTGGACGCCCTGGCGCCGGACGCCCTGGCGCTGGACGCGGGACGGCCTGGCGCTGGACGCCCTGGCGCCGGACGCCCTGGCGCTGGACGCGGGACGGCCTGGCGCTGGACGCGGGACGCCCTGGCGCCGGACGCCCTGGCGCTGGACGCGGGACGGCCTGGCGCTGGACGCCCTGGCGCTGGACGCCCTGGCGCTGGACGCGGGACGGCCTGGCGCTGGACGCCCTGGCGCCGGACGCCCTGGCGCTGGACGCGGGACGGCCTGGCGCTGGACGCGGGACGCCCTGGCGCCGGACGCCCTGGCGCTGGACGCGGGACGGCCTGGCGCTGGACGCCCTGGCGCTGGACGCCCTGGCGCTGGACGCGGGACGGCCTGGCGCTGGACGCGGGACGCCCTGGCGCCGGACGCCCTGGCCCCGGACGCTGGACGCTCTGAGCATGAATGTGTGTCTTGGGCAACCTTCCTACATTCAGTTTTCAAGTGTTCTCAGCACTTAAAGGTAAAGGAAAATACCCGGAGGCACCACATGGTCTACGTTTTCTTTAGTTGTGGAATATGTGTAAGACTAAAGTATGATGGTCGGTAAAGTATTGTGATGGTGTTAATAACCCTCTTTTTGGGGTTGTTGATGCTAAGGAAACTAAGATAGGGATAATATATATATACGGGCTTAAGGTTAATGAACTTCGCGGATTATCAAGTCTTTAAAAAAAACATACTGTAGCTAGTAAGTGTGTAGTTTAATCTAGAACAAAATTTAAGACCGAATTAAAATGTATACAATATAGGTTGCATACCTAAACTAACTACACTGAGCATATGCAATTAGACAATTGCATAGGCAATTAGACTTCTTTCTTCTTTCTTTTTTCTTACTACTTCTAAGCATCTTAAATGCTCTGAAAGAAGTGTTTCTTAATTTTTTTTTTTACGCAATTTTCAACGTAACATTTGCAGAGCGTTGAAAGTGGCGTGTGAGAGGTGGTGACATGTGTGATGTTAAGCACTCAGCTTAAGCGTGTGTTCTTGCAGCTCAAGCTGGTGCTCTTTTGAAACAGAAATTGAAATTGAAATAAGTTTATTGAGGTAAAATACACACAAAGGGATGAGGTAGCTGAAGCTATTCTCACACCGTTCAGTACACCGTGTTAATACATACACCGTTCAGTACATCGTGTTAATACATACACCGTTCAGTACATCGTGTTAATACATACACCGTTCATTACATCGTGTTAATACATACACCGTTCAGTACATCGTGTTAATACATACATATACACACAGTGGCGCTCTTGATTGAAGTTTTTAGTCCTCCAGGAACGACTGAAGGAATGGGTGAGGTAATCCACACTTGCTGAAACAATAAGCTAAAATTGTCAGCTGCTTCTCTCTGTTTATCGCGAACACAAGGAAGGAACTGACAATTTCTTTCTGTGAAAGAAGGAACAAAGATAAAGATTCGTACAGACACACACACATACTTTCATCATGCAACATATCTTTTTATGCTAGGTTTAAAGGGTTAAGCCTATCGACTGCTAGGATTTATAAAGCGCGCAATAAATCTATGTTTATATAATCTTCACGTATATTTTTTTATACCGAAAAAATGCAGCTTAAAGTAAATGCAAGTCTATACATCTCTCTTTCTCTCTCTGTGAATACCTTGTGCTGACTCTAACAGCCGCCTTAACCCGTTTTGGGGCTATTATCTTCTGAATCGCCTTCACTATTTTAAGATAAATATTACATTAATCTCTCAATACATGACAATAACAACAAAAATTAGGATTATCCTTAACAGTGGTAATAGAAAACGCGTTGCATGGGTAACTAAACTATGGGTATTGTTATTGTTTGTGTGGGCCGTGATGCTCCGACAGGCTGAGTCAGTTTGAGCAGGGCGTCAACTAGTGGGCAGTGTAACTGTTACGTGTAGGTCTATACTTAAGTTCCTCCCGTCCTGGCCTCCTACAGGAGTAAGCAGTTCCATCACCGCCTCAATCATCGTGGAAGAGGAAGAGGACGAGCAGTCGCCTCCACTATGGGAGCGATCCAGGTGAAGCTCAGCTCTTAGCTCAGGTAAACGTTGCTGGTGATGGTGGGTGGAGGTGCTGGCTCGCCCCCCTTCACCCCCCTCCCCACCCTCCCCCTTCACCACACACCCGACCACCACATCAACCACTGTCGCGGAGCTCCCATACAACTTCATTTTTTGTCCATGCCTCAGGAATAAAATTTTAGGTTCATTCATACGATGGAACAGTACAGAGAGAGCAGAGGATGTTGGTGAGGTATTAAGAGGCTCCCCAGCAGTGTGTCGGGGGTGTGGAGAGCAGCGAGGTGAGGTGTGGAGGGGGGTGGTAGTGTGGTGCTGTGTTCCAGGTCCTCCTAGCCCCATCACCAGCTATGTATGCCACATACAGGCGAGTCTTGGCCTGCCCAAGCCTCGCGCACGGCCATCTTAAACCCTTAGTGAGGTCTCTCACTCTTAGGAAGTAGCTGAGACCGTCTTGAGTGGAGTTGCTGTTGATGTGCTCCACTAGACGTCTGCCCTCACTCTTGTAAAGGCTTAACTTATGTGGCTAGTCTCTCTCTTATATTAATGTAACGTTAATCAATTTACTAAACGTGAACTCTGGTGATTCTGCCTGAATATCGGTGTTAACTAAACAAATATCATAAACTCTAACTAAAATGGTAGCTGGCTGTGTTGAGAGACTCTTCCAGCGGCCGCTGGAGCCCCGGCTGCCCCTCGCTGCTCAGTCACCAGCCCTGTGACAGAGAAGGCTGCTCAGTCACCAGCCCTGTGACAGAGAGGGCTGCTCAGTCACCAGCCCTGTGACAGAGAAGGCTGCTCAGTCACCAGCCCTGTGACAGAGAAGGCTGCTCAGTCACCAGCCCTGTGACAGAGAGGGCTGCTCAGTCACCAGCCCTGTGACAGAGAAGGCTGCTCAGTCACCAGCCCTGTGGCAGAGAGGGCGTAACCTGGGGTGACCACCACCTTCACCACCACCACCTCCACCACAGCCAGTCACCAAATGATTCTGTTTAGTTGTCGTTCGAGAATAAACCACTCCTTAGTGCTACCTTTAAATAACCAAGCTAACTAAATATATATCTTTGGTAACCACTGGCTGATGCATGATTAAATCTATTCACCTGTTTGCTTACTCTGGATAATAGTTGCTATAACTAAATTCTCACCTGTGCTTGCATGATGCTAAATAACTTTTGCATATTTAAGCCTAGTATTTTTAATTAGATTCCACCATGTTTGCACACCAATGGGCTCACCTGAACACAGAGGTTAGCCAAACAAGAATCATTTTGTGGGGTGCCTTGCATGAGGGCAGATCCCTGCAGGCCGCCGGGATGTGTGTGTGTGTAAGGATAGAGTCCACTTAACACATGCTGGGGGATAGTGGCCGAGGGCTAGTCACCAGGAAGCTGGCGTGTAGGCTTAACACCAGTGGACGGGAGGCAGCTGTGTGTGTATGTGTATGTATACACCAGCTGCCTCTCATACAGCTGCTGACGCAAGTGATGTATATACTTGTGTATTAACACCTTCCAACACTCTCGCTAGACGGTGTCACTTGTTAAGTAGCTCACCTTTACATACTCGCAAGGCAAACATTTTTAGTCTTATATACATATACTTATATATACATACATATATATGTATGTTACATTTTTTTATAAATAGTTATTAGGCCTATGTTACAATTTTTAGACAGTTTTGAATTGTTAATATTTGCTCATTTTTGCAATTATTTTGTTGCATTGTAACAAAATTGTTAATTATGATGTAGCATACAGCTTTTCCTTGTCAGGTGAACTCCAGTCTTAATCTGTAGTTGTCTACGATGGCGGCCAAACTTATACATAGATAAGTCTTATAATGCTATATGATTAGAGCCTTTCAGTAAAATAATCATTTAAACAACAAAAAGCATGTTCCTTATTGAAAGTAAACCTCTTATTTGTGTGTCATTTTTTTTAATTAGAATTCTGTCTTAACACTTCAACGACTGACAACTTACTGCACTTCATATGAAAAATGTAATGTAGATATCTCACCTTTTTGTAGTAACTACTAGACAAGTATATTTGATCTTTGTGTGTCTTCCACACTGGCAGAATAAACAGTGTCTTCCTTCACGATATCTTAAGATGTGTGTGTCGTAGTTACTGCTTGTTGGAGTCCCGCCTCTACCATGAGACGTCGT
>NC_091218.1:20992857-21125357 GCF_040958095.1 Procambarus clarkii | reverse complement strand
CACCCGTCTGGGTACAAAGACGCCCTCACCCGTCTGGGTACAGAGACGCCCTCACCCGTCTGGGTACAGAGAGGCCCTCACCCGTCTGGGTACAAAGACGCCCTCACCCGTCTAGGTACAGAGGTGCCCTCACCCGTCTGGGTACAAAGAGGCCCTCACCCGTCTGGGTACAAAGACGCCCTCACCCGTCTGGGTACAAAGAGGCCCTCACCCGTCTGGGTACAGAGACGCCCTCACCCGTCTGGGTACAGAGACGCCCTCACCCGTCTGGGTACAGAGACGCCCTCACCCGTCTGGGTACAGAGACGCCCTCACCTGTCTGGGTACAGAGATGCCCTCACCCGTCTGGGTACAGAGACGCCCTCACCCTCCTGAGTACAGAGACGCCATCACCCTCCTGGGTACAAAGACGCCCTCACCCTCCTGGGTACAGAGACGTCCTCACCCTCCTGGGTACAGAGACGCCATCACCCTCCTGGGTACAGAGACGCCCTCACCCTACTGGGTACAGAGACGCCCTCACCCGTCTGGGTACAGAGACGCCCTCACCTGTCTGGGTACAGAGACGCCCTCACCTGTCTGGGTACAGAGACGCCCTCACCCTCCTGGGTACAGAGACGCCCTCACCCTCCTGGGTACAGAGACGCCTTCACCCTCCTGGGTACAGAGACGCCCTCACCCTCCTGGGTACAGAGACGCCCTCACCCTACTGGGTACAGAGACGCCCTCACCCTACTGGGTACAGAGACGCCCTTACCCTCCTGGGTACAGAGACGCCTTCACCCTCCTGGGTACAGAGACGCCATCACCCTCCTGGGTACAGAGACGCCTTCACCCTCCTGGGTACAGAGACGCCCTCACCCTCCTGGGTACAGAGACGCCTTCACCCTCCTGGGTACAGAGACGCCCTCACCCTTCTGGGTACAGAGACGCCCTCACCCTCCTGGGTACAGAGACGCCTTCACCCTCCTGGGTACAGAGACGCCCTCACCCTCCTGGGTACAGAGACGCCCTCACCCTCCTGGGTACAGAGACGCCTTCACCCTCCTGGGTACAGAGACGCCCTCACCCTTCTGGGTACAGAGACGCCCTCACCCTCCTGGGTACAGAGACGCCTTCACCCTCCTGGGTACAGAGACGCCATCACCCTCCTGGGTACAGAGACGCCTTCACCCTCCTGGGTACAGAGACGCCTTCACCCTCCTGGGTACAGAGACGCCCTCACCCTCCTGGGTACAGAGACGCCTTCACCCTCCTGGGTACAGAGACGCCTTCACCCTCCTGGGTACAGAGACGCCCTCACCCTCCTGGGTACAGAGACGCCTACTCAACTGTACCTGATGACTACTTCGATCAGTCTTGTGTAACAGTATTGACAACGCTGTTCACCTGACAATGTTCACTGATGTGTATTCTGTTCTGCTGTGTTACAGTCATTCAGTTTAACTGTATCACAGTTTACAGGTAAACTTTATGTTTAACTGTATGAAGAATGTTTACCTCAAACATTCCTCATTGCACCTATTTTTCAGCCCATCTTCCAAAAAATTATTGTATTCTGCTATATGATCAAACGAGCAAAAATGGAATGAGTAAAAAAAGTGCTATCATGTGCTATCCTAAGTCTAATTTTGTACACATATATGTACTATACTAGGCCTAGGAAGATTTTTGGTTTGGTGGCATTTATATCGTACTTTTTCACGATAAAAGTATTCTATAGGCTGGTATATAGTGTAAAGTGTGCTGACGGGGGGGGGGGGGGTGCAGCAGTCCATGTTCTCGGGGGTGGCTGACAGCGGCTATATGTACTGTCAGCTCTGGAGGATAGGGTGGGATAGGGTGCAGGCTGGGAGGATGACGCTTTAAACAAGTCAACTGAAACTCTCTTACCACTTTTAAGTCCCAACTTGGGATCATAAACTTAATGGCTAAAAAAAATCGACTTCAGTCAATTATGTAACACTTTAGATGCTGTTGCACACTTGATACTCTTCAAGGTCATGTTATCCACCATTTTTTAAGTGTTCAAGGCTATTCACCGAGTGACTTTTTTAGTACATCTAAATAACACAGTTGAAGCTCTGTTATTAGTTCTGTAATTATCTCTGTCCACTAATCTTCAATTGTTTATATAAACTCAACATACAGTTTCCTCACCCATTCTGTATGAATCAAGTTCCTTTATCACTCCAAAAGTAAACGAAACCTGATGATCAGAATCCGTAGAGTTCCTCAGCTTACCTCCACATTAACACTGCTTTTGCATAGGCTGGCTGGCATGCTGTATTGTTTACATACTTGACAATTACAAACTCCCATGCTGGGACTCGAACCTCCCCTCGCGTGACGCAAAGCTGAGTGCTGTACCACCACACCATAGAAGCGAGGAGAGATTTTGTATCGACTCAGTCAACCACACTGGGGGAGCCGGTCGTCCGAGCGGGGGGAGCCGGTCGTCCGAGCGGACAGCACGCTGGACTTGTGATCCTGTGGTCCAGGGTTCGATCCCAGGCGCCGGTGAGAAACAATGGGCAGAGTTTCTTTCACCCTATGCCCCTGTTACCTAGCAGTAAATAGGTACCTGGGTGTTAGTCAGCTGTCACGGGCTGCTTCCTGGGGGTGGAGGCCTGGTCGAGGACCGGGCCGCGGGGACACTAAAGCCCCGAAATCATCTCAAGATAACCTCAAGATAACCACACGGCCAGTCTTGTTGCTTTAGCTGTTCAGAAATAACTGCGTCTGACAAACCTCTTCGCATCAGCGTCGAATTGGGTCATTAAGTTACCGAAATTCATAGTCAGTCTGGAGTTTAGGAGAATAAAATGTAACAAGAATGATGTGCATGATATATTAAGTGCACAACGCATCGTTCCTGCCTGCAACACCTTCAGATGAGTTGTTGTTTTAGATTTAGCAACTCAGAACGAAATGTCCCATGTAGCACGGGCTATGGTGAGCCCGTAAGACTCGGATGAGATATGGTGTTTAGAAAATATATATATTAATATATATATATATATATATATATATATATATATATATATATATATATATATATATATATATATATATATATATATATATATATATATATATACGGATAGAGGCGAGGTACAAGTTAGGTGAATCACCTAACTTGTCACTATAGTTTTGTAGTGACTCTCACGTTGTGATTAATAGGAATGGGGGTCAGCAGAGGTGTGCTGGCCCCCAGGTGGGTCAGCAGGGGATGTGCTGGCCCCCAGGTGGGTCAGCAGGGGTGTGCTGACCCCCAGGTGGGTCAGCAGAGGTGTGCTGGCCCCCAGGTGGGTCAGCAGGGGATGTGCTGGCCCCCAGGTGGGTCAGCAGGGGTGTGCTGACCCCCAGGTGGGTCAGCAAGGGTGTGCTGACCCCCAGGTGGGTCAGCAAGGGATGTGCTGGCCCCCAGGTGGGTCAGCAGGGGTGTGCTGACCCCCAGGTGGGTCAGCAAGGGATGTGCTGGCCCCCAGGTGGGTCAGCAGGGGTGTGCTGACCCCCAGGTGGGTCAGCAGGGGTGTGCTGACCCCCAGGTGGGTCAGCAGGGGTGTGCTGACCCCCAGGTGGGTCAGCAAGGGATGTGCTGGCCCCCAGGTGGGTCAGCAGGCTGAACACAACTGCTGACCTTCCTCCTCCACACTCACGTCAAGTGTAACTCAGCTCACTGGCCCATCAGAGTCACTTAAGAGGTACAACTGTACTCTTACTGCTAACTTACTATAAGTTTCCGTTCATCTTTTGAACCATATATACATGTTTACCTACTGCTGACGTGCCTGTATAATGACTTTATATATATAAATATATATACATTTACATTATATATATATATATATATATATATATATATATATATATATATATATATATATTATGTATATATATATATATAATGTCATTATTCAGAGGCCAAGTTGCCCCATTGACTAGTCTTGTATGGTACTAACTGTATGTTGTATTTCCCCATTTTCTTTGATGCCGAGGGCAGACTGTAGCTTAAGTGTGGTTTAAGAATGTGGGCTGAGTGTGGTGTCGTGATGGTCGCTCTCTGCTGCCTCCCCCGTCCTAAATCTCTCTCTCTCTCTCTTCTTCTCAGCCAAAAAGAAAGGAAGATCATCAAGTAAGTCTTAGCCACTTTCTCCCGCTTCTTGGTGTGGTGTGACCGCTTCTTCACGCTTCTTGATGTGCTGTCTGCTGCTTCACGCTTCTTGATGTGGTGTCTCTTTCGCGAGTCTATGCAACAGATACATAGAAACATTACATAGAAACAAATTGCAATAAAGTTGCAATTTGTACGCGTGTTGTCTTGCAATAAAGTGTTACGCGCAATTATTAGACCACACACACACACACTGAAGCATTATATACACCAGACACGACAAGGTCAATGTTGCCGTTGACTCATCAAGAAGCGTAAAGCAACGAAGATATTAAGAAGCTTTCAACAACATCTTCACACTTCTTTATGATGCGTTACTACCTCACTTTTTAAGCTGTATATGGCTTCTGTTTTTGTTGTAGTATAAAGCTTCTTGATGTATGTGACTTCTTAATGTTGTATATGGCTTCTTGATGCTGCATAAGACTTCTTAATGTTGTATATGACTTCTTGATGCTGCATAAGACTTCTTAATGTTGTATATGGCTTCTTGATGCTGCATAAGACTTCTTAATGTTGTATATGACTTCTTGATGCTGCATAAGACTTCTTAATGTTGTATATGGCTTCTTGATGCTGCATAAGACTTCTTAATGTTGTATATGGCTTCTTGATGCTGCATAAGACTTCTTAATGTTGTATATGGCTTCTTGATGCTGCATAAGACTTCTTGATGATGTAAATGGCTTCTTGATGTTATTTATAACTTCTTGATGTTGTACATGACTTATTGATGTTTAATAAGGCTTCTTGACGGTGATGTAAGGAGTTCTTTGATGTTGGATATGCAGCCCGTTCTCGCACTTGCTTACAGTCAATATTGGCTTATTTAATAAGTGCATATGTGACATACTAATTGATTGTGAATATTTTAGTTTACCTTGAAAAGCTTCATAGAAAACACCGACCTCACCTAACCTTCTTAGTATGTTAAGATAAGCATCTTATTGCTTCTTAATTACAATTATTACTTGATCTATACCGTGGATAGGTCCATGGCCTCTTGATGTATAAGACTTCTTGATGTGTAAGGCTTCTTGATTATGCTGTTGTATAGGACTTCTTAGTGTTGTATAAGGCTTCTTGGTAATGTTTTATAATGTATTGTTGCTGTTGTATAAGCTTCTTGATGTTGTATAACGCTTCTTGATGTATAAATCTTCTTTGTGTGTTATATAATGCTTCTTTATGTATTTTATAATGCTTCTTTATGTTGTACAATGCTTCTTAATGTGTAAGGCTTCTTAATGTGTAAGGCTTCTTAATGTGTTGTTGCAATAGTTTCATGATCTACCTGCTGATTCACACTTCTTGATGGGACTGATGTCTCTCACTTCTTGATGGGACTGTTGTCTCTCACTTCTTGATGGGACTGATGTCTCTCACTTCTTGATGGGACTGTTGTCTCTCACTTCTTGATGGGACTGATGTCTCTCACTTCTTGATGGGACTGATGTCTCTCACTTCTTGATGGGACTGATGTCTCTCACTTCTTGATGGGACTGATGTCTCTCACTTCTTGATGGGACTGTTGTCTCACACTTCTTGATGGGACTGATGTCTCTCACTTCTTGATGGGACTGATGTCTCTCACTTCTTGATGGGACTGATGTCTCTCACTTCTTGATGGGACTGTTGTCTCTCACTTCTTGATGGGACTGATGTCTCTCACTTCTTGATGGGACTGATGTCTCTCGCTTCTTGATGGGACTGATGTCTCACTTCTTGATGGGACTGTTGTCACACACTTCTTGATGGGACTGATGTCTCTCACTTCTTGATGGGACTGTCGTCTCTCACTTCTTGATGTGTCTGCTTCTAGCTTCTTTATGTCTGCTGTTTCACGCTCTTAATTTAGGTGTTGTATGATGCTGATGTATTTGATGTATTTATTCTACAATGTTACTAAATGTATTTGCTGTTGCACGTTCTTGATGTGAATGTTTCGTAGTTGTTTCTTGATGTGTCTGCTGCTGCTGTTTTTTGATGTGTCTGCTGATGCCGCTTCTTGATGTGTCTGCTGATGCCGCTTCTTGATGTGTCTGCTGCTGGCGCTTCTTGATGTGTCTGCTGCTGGCGCTTCTTGATGTGTCTGCTGCTGGCGCTTCTTGATGTGTCTGCTGCTGGCGCTTCTTGATGTGTCTGCTCCTGGCGCTTCTTGATGTGTTTGATATATAACGCTGTTTGATGTGTCTGCTGTTTCACGCTTCTTCATGTGTCTGCTGCTTCACGCTTCTCGTGTCTGCTGTTTCACGCCTTTTCATGTGTCTGCTGCTTCACACTTCTCGTGTCTGCTGCTTCACGCTTCTTCATGTGTCTGCTGCTTCACGCTTCTTCATGTGTCTGCTGCTTCACACTTCTCGTGTCTGCTGTTTCACGCTTTTTCACGTGCCTAACGTCTCACAATAGTTCCTGTATCTTTTGCTAACGTCTGCTCTCTCACACCCATCTTAACACGTCTGTTCTCTCACACCCATCTTGACACGTCTGCTCTCCCACGCCCATCTTGACACGTCTGCTCTCTCACACCCATCTTGACACGTCTGCTCTCTCACACCCATCTTGACACGTCTGCTCTCCCACGCCCATCTTGACACGTCTGCTCTCTCACACCCATCTTGACACGTCTACTCTCTCACACCCATCTTGACACGTCTGCTCTCTCACACCCATCTTGACACGTCTGCTCTCTCACACCCATCTTGACACGTCTGCTCTCCCACGCCCATCTTGACACGTCTGCTCTCCCACACCCATCTTGACACGTCTGCTCTCTCACACCCATCTTGACACGTCTGCTCTCCCACGCCCATCTTGACACGTCTGCTCTCCCACACCCATCTTGACACGTCTGCTCTCCCACGCCCATCTTGACACGTCTGCTCTCCCACACCCATCTTGACACGTCTGCTCTCTCACACCCATCTTGACACGTCTGCTCTCCCACACCCATCTTGACACGTCTGCTCTCTCACACCCATCTTGACACGTCTGCTCTCCCACACCTATCTTGACACGTCTGCTCTCTCACACCCATCTTGACACGTCTGCTCTCTCACACCCATCTTGACACGTCTGCTCTCTCACGCCCATCTTGACACGTCTGCTCTCCCACGCCCATCTTGACACGTCTGCTCTCTCACACCCATCTTGACACGTCTGCTCTCCCACGCCCATCTTGACACGTCTGCTCTCTCACGCCCATCTTGACACGTCTGCTCTCTCACACCCATCTTGACACGTCTGCTCTCTCACACCCATCTTGACACGTCTGCTCTCTCACACCCATCTTGACACGTCTGCTCTCCCACGCCCATCTTGACACGTCTGCTCTCTCACACCCATCTTGACACGTCTGCTCTCTCACACCCATCTTGACACGTCTGCTCTCTCACGCCCATCTTGACACGTCTGCTCTCCCACGCCCATCTTGACACGTCTGCTCTCTCACACCCATCTTGACACGTCTGCTCTCCCACGCCCATCTTGACACGTCTGCTCTCCCACGCCCATCTTGACACGTCTGCTCTCCCACGCCCATCTTGACACGTCTGCTCTCCCACGCCCATCTTGACACGTCTGCTCTCCCACGCCCATCTTGACACGTCTGCTCTCTCACACCCATCTTGACACGTCTGCTCTCCCACGCCCATCTTGACACGTCTGCTCTCTCACACCCATCTTGACACGTCTGCTCTCTCACACCCATCTTGACACGTCTGCTCTCTCACACCCATCTTGACACGTCTGCTCTCTCACACCCATCTTGATACATCTGCTTCTTCATGTATCTTACACCATATGATTTTGTACGTGTGTCGCTTATGTATATATGTGTGTTTTATCATCGGAATTAAATTACAGTTACTTAAAGGTTTATATATATATATATATATATATATATATATATATATATATATATATATATATATATATATATATATATATATATATATATATATATATAATGACGCTAGTTCAATGATTTGGAAACGAATCATCTTTATATTATATTCTTCCTGATGTAGGAAATGAATTTAAAATTTAACTCTCCAAAATTGAGAAAAGGTACACATGGAGAAACTACAATACAACATTACTGTGCCATTGTATATGTGCCGAGAAGTGAAGTACTTAACATGTTGATATAAATATGCTCAGGTTATCTTGGGAGGGAGAGGGGGGCGGCTGATCTTATCTCCTGTGAGAGGTTGATGACTGGGCTTTTGAGAGTGGTGTGAAAATTTTCAACTGGCTGTTGATAATTGAGTGTGTTTGAGATACAGTACTTCTGCTATGACTTTTTTTTTTAGATATATAGAAGAGTTGTTACATGGTTGTAGAGCCACTAGTACGCGTAGTGTTTCGGGCAGGTCCCTGGAATACGATCCCCGCCGCGAAGAATCCTTGTTACAACCAAGTACACATTTTACTGTTGCGTTAAACAGAGGCTACAGTTAAGGATTTGCGCCCAGTAAATCTTCCCCGGCCAGGATACGAACCCATGACAAAGCGCTCGTGGAACGCCAGGCGGGTGTCTTACCACTGCACCACGGAGACTGGTTAACAAGAGATGACTAATCTATTGTTGTCTCTGATGACGGTTTGGCTGGGTATGAAGACTGTTATTTTTGACTCTTAGGGATTGACAGACATCGTATGAAGAACAGCGTTCACTCAGGTTAAAGGAGACTTGCGTCAAATGATAATTATCACTTTATAACTTTGTGAGAATTGTGCTCTGCATTGAAATTTTTATAATTATTAACATTTTACATTTTTCTGGCTATTATTACCTAATAAAAAAAGATAAACCTTGTTATTACAGAAAAGTCATTCATTTTGGAACATGTGGTATGATTATTCAAAATAATTTTTATCCAACGTAATTAAATTCAAGACCATTTCTGTTCTTTTTAGTTTGCCATTAAATATTTACGATTTTCTTTGAATCTTTAAGAAAAATTACAGGGGAAACTATTTTATCCAAGTATCTTGACTGTGACAAAATTAACGTTTTATTGGAATTATTTGAAAATTAGAAAATCATGAACATTATTGTTTCTAATGTATAAGGTCTCGTAATTCAGTTGACGTTGTTCTCAACTGACAATGGAGGATCCCGCGTTCGATTCACAGTCGGACCAGAGATGGTTTGGTCCGTTTCCGTTTACCTGATGCATCTGTTCACCTAGTAATAAATAGGTACCCGGGAGTTAGACAACTGTTGGGAGACCAACCGGAGACCTCAATACAAGCCACAAGTATATAATATAATATAATATAATATACATACACATAGGTGTCGTATCCCTGACCAAATTGAGTTTTTAAAAATGCACGAAATCTGTCCATTACGGGCTCACCATAGCCCGTGCTGCTTGGAATTTTATGTTCCTAAAACCTAAAATTGAATCTAAAACAATAACAACTAAAAGCATCACACCTCCCCAAGGGTGTGTATGTGTGTGTATATATATATATATATATATATATATATATATATATATATATATATATATATATATATATATATATATATATCAATGGAAATCATTTTGAGGCACTGGAGTGACTTACTCGCGACCTGCCCAGAACTCTACCCAGTCCTCTGGCAAGTTACATTTCTGTCCCAGTCGGGATTCGAACCCCGAACTCCCGATTGTGAGTCGAGAACGTACATTCGCCTCATTTAAATAATTGCTGACTATAACTACAAAAATAAAAGGCTTGCTCAGTAAGATATTGAGATGAACGTAATAACCCAGCAGAGGTTGAGAGGCCTTACCGCCCCACCACCACCAAAAGGAAACGGAATTTATTTTTATAAATAAAACAAATGCAAGAACACAAGGAAATCCGATATATACACAAAATAACAATGAAACAAGAAACAGGAAGTAAGAAATAATCTGGTTCAATTATCACGCGTAATAATTGATATTTATAATTGGTTCTGGGATGTTTTGGCGGGAATAACGGGTTGCAGTGTCTGCACTGTTATGCCTAATGCCATGACCTGCGTCGTAAATAACAAGGTTTTAAATATATAATGACAAACAAAGAGTATACTAAAATAATACAAATATTAAATAACTGTAATAAATTATAAGTTATAAATTAACGTATATTCAGGTATATCTAAAAATAAAATTCTATACACTAGGAAATTTAATGAATCCTTTACTTTTTATATGTAAGGAATTAAATTCTGTACTTCAAATTAATAAATAGGGTAGATTGTTGCCATATTATTAAGGTTGAAATGTTTTATGAACATAGAACCATGTGTATTGACTATATATAAAATATTATATAGGTGGTACCACCTTTGGTGAAATTGTAGGGACCCATAGCCTCGGAGACGAATTATGTAATCGTGTGTGTGTGTGTTGATCTAAATGTGGTTAATAGAACACTCATTAACACTCGTCCCGAATCGTGAGATCATATTAACGATTATAAGTCTATTAACTACAGAAGTGAAGTTGTGGGTGATAGTGTAGCCTAACTGACGAGCCAACGACTCGAATTTAATTTAAGAGTTTTTGGCGGCTGGTTTTCACATGTAATTGCCAAAGCTAGCTTCAAGTCGGTTTCGAAAGTACATTTGATCATAACTAATAAGGTCTCGTGTGTTTGAATTGGTTTTATCTGCAGTTTTGCATTTTTTTGTGGCCAATTTTACTCCCGCCTTCTTTCCTCATATTACCGCGATAATTCGACAAGCAATTTTGCAATTGGGGAGTGTTATCGTACCGCAGGCTTCGCAACCGTCAGCTGGGTCGATAGCCAGAGGTGGAGGCGTGGCCAGACGTACGACTATTGTTCCACGATGGGCTGCTAAGGCCTCTCTCTCGCCATTCATAAATTACAAAGCTTGAGCATAACTTAAAATGTATGGTGTGTGGGGAGGAGTAACGGTGTGGAGGAGTGGTGAGTGCACAATGTGTGGTGAGGTAGGAGAGCCCTCGTCCGTCTGGCTCACAACACAGTGAGCCTCACCACCTTGGAGAGAGTTTTGTGCAACCTGTCACTGAACAAAAAGGAAATTTGCCGATGGCTGTATTTGAAAAGGAGATAATGAACGTCACCAGGTGATAGAAGCAGTGCCCGTAGCCTCGTGAGGGAGAGATAATGCGTAGGTGTACTTGATGACGCCTGTTGACACAGTCGAGGCTTGACCCAACAAAGGTATTGGCTAGTGTTGCATCGTCAGTTGTGTGCTACGACCACCTCGGAGGCCCTCCTGCAGCTGCTACCTTCACCACACGCCCCTGGCACTGTCCCCCTGGCACCTCTACAGTGACCGACGGGCCGCTGGCCAACACCGACAGTCACACAGGGAAGTGAACTCGATAAATACCAAAGGGGGGCTGGAAAGTGATGATCTTAACCTGTCAAGATGGTTTTGGGCCTTGAAGATCTGTTTCGCACCTTGTTTCCCCTGCTGGTGACCCCGCTGTGCGCCTGGGCCTCGGTGACCTGACCTGAGATGAGCAACATACCGCTCTGCATGACCAAAGATGACCAGGAAGCAGGGGTGGTGGAGACAGCGGCTGGTCACGGGTCAGTCAGGGAGGAGGAGGAGGAGGAGGACCTTGACGAAGAGGTTAGGAAGGTCTCGTCTCGCAAGACCTCAGACGACGATGACAACAACGACAACCACAAGCGTGCAGCAGACAAACGTAAGCCATGTTCCTTATGTTGGTTATACATAGTGGCGTGTTCCCCAGGCGAGGATGGTCTGCATGGTGATTAAGTCACTACGGTATAGTGACTTGGTAATTGACCCCCACCCCCCTAAATCACACGCCTTTTCAAAACACAGCAAAATGAATGTCGTGATTTAACCCCCTTTGACTACAGCTTAGTCTTAAAACCCTTTAAAGTTAATATCAACCCTTTTGACTTTGCGTGAACCTCCTTGATTGCAATGACTGAACCTCCTTGAGTCTGCCGACCAAACCTCGAGGGTACATAACTAAATACCCTGAGTAAATTAACCCCTTGAGTCGTCTACGTTGTTCACAGCCACACCTGACCTGAATAATGCAGTGACCAGGGGCTAGATTCACGAAGCAGTTACGCAATCACTTACGAACCTGTACATCTTTTCTCAATCTTTGGCGGCTTTGTTTATAGCGGCGGCTTTGTTTATTAAACAGTTAATGAGCTCCGAAGCACCAGGAGGCTGTTTATAACAATAACAACACTTGATTGGCAAGTTTTCATGCTTGTAAACTGTTTAATAAATGTAATCAAAGCCGTCAAAGATTGAGAAAAGATGTACAGGTTCGTAAGTACTTGCGTAACTGCTTCATGAATCAGGGTCCCGGCTTGGTGTAGTCTGATCCCACAGGAAACTAAAGGCTCTCACCAGCTAGATAATATATTAGTAAATTAAGAGTAGTTTCATATTTTATGTGAGACATTTGCTGACCCCTTGTTTATGTGTTATGGAACGTCTGCTGACCCCTTGTTTGTGTTATGGAACGTCTGCTGACCCCTTGTTTGTGTTATGGAACGTCTGCTGACCCCTTGTTTGTGTTATGGAACGTCTGCTGACCCCTTGTTTATGTGTTAAGGAACGTCTGCTGACCCCTTGTTTGTGTTATGGAACGTCTGCTGACCCCTTGTTTATGTGTTATGGAACGTCTGCTGACCCCTTGTTTATGTGTTATGGAACGTCTGCTGACTCCTTGTTTACGTGTTAAGGAACGTCTGCTGACCCCATGTTTATGTGTTATGGAACGTCTGCTGACTCCTTGTTTACGTGTTAAGGAACGTCTGCTGACCTCTTGTTTATGTGTTATGGAACGTCTGCTGACCCCTTGTTTATGTGTTATGGAACGTCTGCTGACCCCTTGTTTATGTGTTATGGAACGTCTGCTGACTCCTTGTTTACGTGTTAAGGAACGTCTGCTGACCCCTTGTTTATGTGTTAAGGAACGTCTGCTGACCCCTTGTTTATGTGTTATGGAACGTCTGCTGACTCCTTGTTTACGTGTTAAGGAACGTCTGCTGACCCCTTGTTTACGTGTTAAGGAACGTCTGCTGACCCCTTGTTTACGTGTTAAGGAACGTCTGCTGACCCCTTGTTTACGTGTTAAGGAACGTCTGCTGACCCCTTGTTTACGTGTTAAGAAACGTCTGCTGACCCCTTGTTTACGTGTTAAGAAACGTCTGCTGACCCCTTGTTTACGTGTTAAGAAACGTCTGCTGACCCCTTGTTTACGCGTTAAGGAACGTCTGCTGACCCCTTGTTTATGTGTTATGGAACGTCTGCTGACCCCTTGTTTATGTGTTATGGAACGTCTGCTGACCCCTTGTTTACGTGTTAAGAAACGTCTGCTGACCCCTTGTTTACGTGTTAAGAAACGTCTGCTGACCCCTTGTTTACACGTTAAGGAACGTCTGCTGACCCCTTGTTTACGTGTTAAGAAACGTCTGCTGACCCCTTGTTTACGTGTTAAGAAACGTCTGCTGACCCCTTGTTTACGCGTTAAGAAACGTCTGCTGACCCCTTGTTTACGCGTTAAGGAACGTCTGCTGACCCCTTGTTTACGTGTTAAGAAACGTCTGCTGACGCCTTGTTTACGTGTTAAGAAACGTCTGCTGACCCCTTGTTTACGCGTTAAGAAACGTCTGCTGACCCCTTGTTTACGCGTTAAGGAACGTCTGCTGACCCCTTGTTTATGGAACGTCTGCTGACCCCTTGTTTACGCGTTAAGGAACGTCTGCTGACCCCTTGTTTATGTGTTATGGAACGTCTGCTGACCCCTTGTTTATGTGTTAAGGAATGTCTGCTGACCCCTTGTTTACGTGTTAAGGAACGTCTGCTGACCCCTTGTTTACGTGTTAAGGAACGTCTGCTGACTCCTTGTTTACGTGTTAAGGAATGTCTGCTGACCCCTTGTTTACGTGTTAAGGAACGTCTGCTGACCCCTTGTTTACGTGTTAAGGAACGTCTGCTGACCCCTTGTTTACGTGTTAAGAAACGTCTGCTGACCCCTTGTTTACGTGTTAAGAAACGTCTGCTGACCCCTTGTTTACGTGTTAAGAAACGTCTGCTGACCCCTTGTTTACGCGTTAAGGAACGTCTGCTGACCCCTTGTTTATGTGTTATGGAACGTCTGCTGACCCCTTGTTTATGTGTTATGGAACGTCTGCTGACCCCTTGTTTACGTGTTAAGAAACGTCTGCTGACCCCTTGTTTACGTGTTAAGAAACGTCTGCTGACCCCTTGTTTACACGTTAAGGAACGTCTGCTGACCCCTTGTTTACGTGTTAAGAAACGTCTGCTGACCCCTTGTTTACGTGTTAAGAAACGTCTGCTGACCCCTTGTTTACGCGTTAAGAAACGTCTGCTGACCCCTTGTTTACGCGTTAAGGAACGTCTGCTGACCCCTTGTTTACGTGTTAAGAAACGTCTGCTGACGCCTTGTTTACGTGTTAAGAAACGTCTGCTGACCCCTTGTTTACGCGTTAAGAAACGTCTGCTGACCCCTTGTTTACGCGTTAAGGAACGTCTGCTGACCCCTTGTTTATGGAACGTCTGCTGACCCCTTGTTTACGCGTTAAGGAACGTCTGCTGACCCCTTGTTTATGTGTTATGGAACGTCTGCTGACCCCTTGTTTATGTGTTAAGGAATGTCTGCTGACCCCTTGTTTACGTGTTAAGGAACGTCTGCTGACCCCTTGTTTACGTGTTAAGGAACGTCTGCTGACTCCTTGTTTACGTGTTAAGGAATGTCTGCTGACCCCTTGTTTACGTGTTAAGGAACGTCTGCTGACCCCTTGTTTACGTGTTAAGGAACGTCTGCTGACTCCTTGTTTACGTGTTAAGGAATGTCTGCTGACCCCTTGTTTACGTGTTAAGGAACGTCTGCTGACTCCTTGTTTACGTGTTAAGGAATGTCTGCTGACCCCTTGTTTACGTGTTAAGGAACGTCTGCTGACTCCTTGTTTACGTGTTAAGGAATGTCTGCTGACCCCTTGTTTACGTGTTAAGGAACGTCTGCTGACCCCTTGTTTATGTGTTATGGAACGTCTGCTGACCCCTTGTTTATGTGTTAAGGAATGTCTGCTGACCCCTTGTTTACGTGTTAAGGAACGTCTGCTGACTCCTTGTTTACGTGTTAAGGAACGTCTGCTGACTCCTTGTTTACGTGTTAAGGAATGTCTGCTGACCCCTTGTTTACGTGTTAAGGAACGTCTGCTGACCCCTTGTTTACGTGTTGAGGAACGTCTGCTGACCCCTTGTTTACGTGTTAAGGAACGTCTGCTGACTTCTTGTTTACATGTTAAGGAATGTCTGCTGACCCCATGTTTTCATGTCATGGGACGTCTGCTGACCCCTTGTTTACGTGTTAAGGAACGTCTGCTGACTCCTTGTTTACATGTTTAAGGAATGTCTGCTGACTCCTTGTGAACCTCTCGGTGAATTCGGTAAAGTTGCGGGTTGGTCGGCTTTTGTACCATCGTGGCCGAGTCGGTTAGGTCAGGTCACTCCATTACCTCATGTCCAACCACTTGGGCTGGACGGTAGAGCGACGGTCTTGTTTCATGCAGGTCGGCGTTCAATTCCCGACCATCCAAGGGGTTGGACACCATTCCTCCACCCCCCCCCCACGTCTTTTTCCAAATCCTTTCAAAGTGCTATATATTCGTAATGTCTTGGCGCTTTCTCCTGATAATTCAATCCCTCCATTACCTTATCCGAATTTACATGAAATTTTAAACTTGTCAAACTTTGTCTCTAATGAAATGTTTGGCAACGCATTAAATGTAATTTTTTTTGTCAAAGTGAAACTATGAACTTGACCAACCCTAACCTAACCTACCCATCCTAAGTCAGTAATTAATTTTCAGAATGTAATATATAAATATCGTAAGGAAAGACCCACTAAGAAAAATATTTGAAAATACCGACAATTGTTCTGCATGTTAAGAAAATCAGACCTTGCTAATTTGGCCAAGTAATGGGGTCCTCCTGGCGTATTGAGTACGACATATGCTTACATTAGTGCTTCATCTAAAGCCTAATATTGAATTTTTATTTCCCTTCATTAATTTATTATACAATACAATACAATTTTATTTAGGTAAGGTACATACATACAATAAATATTTACAAGGATTGTTTAACTTATAGGTATAGCTAGTACATACAATGCCTAAAGCCACTATTACGCAAAGCGTTTCGGGCATAATTATTATTCGTGTATTTGCGTATAATGTTTCTAAAGTTTCGTTTCCCTTGAGGGTATCTGTACTGTGATCTACCGTCTTACTTCGCCTGGAGCCACATGTGAGCTGTTGTTATTATAGATTAAGCTACTCGGAACAAGTTCCAAGTAGCACGGGCTACGGTGAGCCCGTAGTGGACTTACCTGGCACAGGAGCGGTGCTGCACACACACATGTGAGCACATGTTTGGTGTTTTATCTTGGTAGCGAGTGAGGAGAAACTAAAGATGGAATGAGGTCCCACGACTATCCGCTGGGTATCTGCAACCCATCCACTACGCCTCAGGGCTATACCTCTATGTCCATACTAAAAACCTTCTCTCGGCTACAGTATGCAATTTATTAATTTAACAAACTTTGAGAGAAAATAACAGTCTTGAAAGTGGAAATTTTGAAAGGGGAAAAAAAAACTAAAACCTAACCTAGCGTTGCACATTTATAATTAGGTTAGATTAGACCAGAGTTTGATTTTATTTTCGTTTTCTATGTTGTTCGTGTTCAAATTCCCGTTTTTTTATTTTATGTAGGTTCATTTGGGGGGACTTTGTTCCAGAACTGACATTTCAGTATGTTTATATAGTTAGTATTGATGTATGGATGGAATACAATAATATCTGGTCATAATGATAACGCTAATTCATATATTCAGTATATGACAGAACTCTGAGTCGCCTGTTTTGGCAGCCGAGTGTTCGGACCATTCCACAACTACACCGTATAAGCTAAAATCGTCCGAGCTGGGCAACAAACAGGGACACACACTACTATTGAAGGTTGCACTTCACAATATACTGTTCATTAACTGTCTTTGGCCCGTTGTATATGTCTGGGAGGCCACACCTACACGCTCGCTTCTCCTGATAGAATAGTTTTTACTGTGTAGAAAGTTATTAATTTTAAATTGGATAATTATAAACATGATGATAGCTGTGTGTTGTATGTTGCCCTTGCGTGACTCACTAGCACCTTACACTGCAGAAGGTGGCTGGCCGCGACCTTTGAGTAGATGTTGCCAGTGTGGCCAACCTTAGCCTAGTGTTACAGTGCCTCATACAGACTCTCTCAAAGATGAGAGCAGCTTTCAACTTTGGCCAGATATTCTAGGATGGAAAGGAATCTTCCTCTAGAATCCCTTCTAGCATTGCCCAACTTAGTTCATCTATCCCTCCCTCCCTCCTTTCTCAGCAGGGAAGATTCTCCCTGCCAAAGCAACCTCTAACGCCAACCCATTGGCCTTCCGCAGACTTAATATTCTTATGTTCACTTCTTTCTCACTTGCCATCTTATTCTCACTCTATTCACCTTTACTTATCTATTTTCTTACTCGCTCCGTCCTTATTCTCTCCTGGTCTTGCAGAAGGTTCGCTGTACGACAACAATAATTACCACGAAGAGTGCCTACGCTGCAATTCCTGCGGCCTCAACCTGACGGGACCTAACCAGACCCGCGCCCGACGCTACAAGAACCAGTTCCTCTGCGATCTCCACTTCGCTGACGTTGCCCTCATGGAGACGTCCGACTTCCTGCAGCAACTGCGCTCCTTCAAGCCCCAGAGTCTGGGGTGTGCGGTCGCTAGAAGAAAATCCTCCACTACGCTTATCTTTCCTCTCCCGCCCCAAGCTTGTGCAGGTGAGGTCTTTGGGGTACTGATGAGTGTCCCGAGTGATGTATCTAATGAATGGCTCGTTTGTCTCGCTCATTACTAAACAAATTCAGCACTTTAGATGCATTGAAAATGAGTTCATAGAATATATGTAACAGGTGAATAACACAGTGTACGGTGAATGCCTGCGGGTATTGATGAATTTCTGGGGGTATGTGGGAATACCAATAAGTATAGAAGACTTCAGTGGGTCTAGATGCGTGTCAAGGGATATAAGTGGGTATGGGATAGTCGATAGATATACTCAGGGACGTGGTGATGGGATGAATTTCGGGCGCAGGTATGGCAAGTCATGCCCCCCCCAACCCATGTGAATCGGAGTTTTACTTTAAAGATGTTAATCTTCCCTGACTCCTCTTCCTGCGTCTCCCAGATGAGTTCTGCCCAGGCTATCCGCACAGCCTCATCCCCACGCCTGGCTACTGGATCGAGTGCGCCGGCCAGACCGTCCCCGACGACACCATCTGGGACGAGTCGGAGCCGGAGTTGGAGGACGGCTCCCCTCAGAGCGACCACCCGGAGAAAGCCGATCAGAACATCCAGGTGAGTGTTGTATAGTCCAGGGGCTCGCCAGGTCAACTCGGCGAGTCCTTGTTGACCTGGTGAGGGTTGAGCTTCGGCTCTTGTCTGATTGCCCTGGTACTTATAGCTGGTAGTGAATCTTTGTCTTACTGGAGATATAACTTGGTCGTATTCCTGGATCTGATAGCAGAGTTTGGTTATTGTTCTGGTAGTGTTTGCCTATAATCCTGGTACTTTTAGATGAATTGTCTCATAGTCCTAGCACTTGCATAAGAAATTGGACTTTAATATAATACTGGTAGCTGAACTTAGATGAAGATAGGCTGCAAGGATAATTTGGTCAAAGGTCCCAGAACTGACAGTGGAGTGGGTAGTAGCTTGCTTCTGACCCCAACCCTGGTAGAACTTGCTTCTGACCCCAACCCTGGTAGTAGAACTTGCTTCTGACCCCAACCCTGGTAGTAGAACTTGCTTCTGACCCCAACCCTGGTAGTAGAACTTGCTTCTGACCCCAACCCTGGTAGTAGAACTTGCTTCTGACCCCAACCCTGGTAGTAGAACTTGCTTCTGACCCCAACCCTGGTAGTAGAACTTGCTTCTGACCCCAACCCTGGTAGTAGAACTTGCTTCTGACCCCAACCCTGGTAGTAGAACTTGCTTCTGACCCCAACCCTGGTAGTGGAACTTGCTTCTGACCCCAACCCTGGTAGTGGAACTTGCTTCTGACCCCAACCCTGGTAGTGGAACTTGCTTCTGACCCCAACCCTGGTAGTGGAACTTGCTTCTGACCCCAACCCTGGTAGTGGAACTTGCTTCTGACCCCAACCCTGGCAGTGGAACTTGCTTCTGACCCCAACCCTGGCAGTGGAACTTGCTTCTGACCCCAACCCTGGCAGTGGAACTTGCTTCTGACCCCAACCCTGGCAGTGGAACTTGCTTCTGACCCCAACCCTGGCAGTGGAACTTGCTTCTGACCCCAACCCTGGCAGTGGAACTTGCTTCTGACCCCAACCCTGGCAGTGGAACTTGCTTCTGACCCCAACCCTGGCAGTGGAACTTGCTTCTGACCCCAACCCTGGCAGTGGAACTTGCTTCTGACCCCAACCCTGGCAGTGGAACTTGCTTCTGACCCCAACCCTGGCAGTGGAACTTGCTTCTGACCCCAACCCTGGCAGTGGAACTTGCTTCTGACCCCAACCCTGGCAGTGGAACTTGCTTCTGACCCCAACCCTGGCAGTGGAACTTGCTTCTGACCCCAACCCTGGCAGTGGAACTTGCTTCTGACCCCAACCCTGGCAGTGGAACTTGCTTCTGACCCCAACCCTGGCAGTGGAACTTGCTTCTGACCCCAACCCTGGCAGTGGAACTTGCTTCTGACCCCAACCCTGGCAGTGGAACTTGCTTCTGACCCCAACCCTGGCAGTGGAACTTGCTTCTGACCCCAACCCTGGCAGTGGAACTTGCTTCTGACCCCAACCCTGGCAGTGGAACTTGCTTCTGACCCCAACCCTGGCAGTGGAACTTGCTTCTGACCCCAACCCTGGCAGTGGAACCTGGTCACAGGTCAATACGAGTAGTAAAGCGTGTTCATAGGCCTATGACTTTCACCTGGTACCACGTCTCATAACCCCCAACACCACCACAAACCCCTGCCCCCCCTCCCCCCCACCCACCAGGTGTGCACACACCAGTGAACACCTGCTCTCTGCTGCAGGTGTGTCCAGGCGGCCAGGTGCCTCTCATCAACGAGCCGTCACGCCAGAAGACCTGCATCCAGGAGCAGTGGGAGAGGAATGGCCAGTTCGACCTCACCAGCATCGACCAAGAGACCTACGAGAAGTACTTCTACGGCTCTGAGCACTGGAACTACTTTACCCAGGATGAGGACCTCGGACCCGTCATCCTCTCCCTCAAGCAGGAGACCTCCAATGGCAGAGACCAGTTCAGGTAGGGTACCATGGTGAGGTACCATGGGAGACACCAGTTATGGTGGTGTACCATGGCAGGGGACCAGTTATGGTAGTGTATCATGGCAGCGGACCAGTTATGGTGGGTGTACCATGGCAGGGGACCAGTTATGGTAGTGTACCATGGTGAGGGTACCATGGCAGGGGACCAGTTATGGTGGGTGTACCATGGCAGGGGACCAGTTATGGTAGTGTACCATGGTGAGGGTACCATGGCAGGGGACCAGTTATGGTGGGGGTACCATGGTGAGGGTACCATGGCAGGGGACCAGTTATGGTGGGGGTACCATGGCAGGGGACCAGTTATGGTAGTGTACCATGGGAGAGACCAGTTATGGTAGTGTACCATGGGAGAGACCAGTTATGGTAGTGTACCATGGCAGGGGACCAGTTATGGTGGGGGTACCATGGGGGACAGCTCAGGGAGGGTACCAAAGTATGATCACCAAGTATCATACTTTCATAGGCTGTAACATGAGAGGTGACCAGGTACCATAGTTTCAGATATTGTACCATAGGGGGTCACTAGGTACTATACATCTATCAGCTACACCAAGGAGGGGGAGGGAGGGAGGGGGCACCATAACTTTATTCAGTGTACCATGCAAGGTCTTTATGCACCATAACCTTTAGAAACTGTACCGTGGGGTGCTCCATAGGTCTATAACTACAGGTGGTACAGTATGGATACACAGTGGGTTAGGAGGCTTAGGATACATTTCAGGTCTACCCCACACAGCCTCCCTCGCAGGATGAAATTTTATGCACTCATAAAAAAATCTATATATACAGGATATATTTTCTTGTTTGATCTCTGCTATGAGCTTGCTGTGAGGTGATCTCCTGCAGGATCATGGTGCGAGGGATATCCTACACGGTGCATGGGCTGGTCCCCGCCTCCTGCGTCTTCGCTGACAGATATAACCGGGAGGAGGTGGTCAGGTCCTTCGGGCGGGAGATCAACCTCAACCCGCCCCTTGTTCTCGGTCAGCTGCCGGACATCCCTGAGGAGCTGCTCAAGCTGGACCAGGTGAGTGTGGTGATGGGTGAAGGATAGGGCATGGGTGAAGGATAGGGCAGCGGTGTCCCCTCTGGCAGGTTACCGCTCTCCACCACACAGTCACCCAGACGTGTCCCCTCCGGCAGGTGTTCATCAAGAGCGAGCTGAAGGTGGGAGTGGTCTATGTCAGGGAGGAGCAGTACACGGAGGAAGAGATCCTTGACAACAACGACTCCTCCATGCTCTTCGAGGAGTTCCTCCAAATACTCGGAGACAAAGTCCGGTTGAAAGGTGAGGAAGGGAGGTGCAAATGAGACACAGGTAACGAAGTGAATGTAAAGCTGAGTGTGTAAATATGAGTGTGAATTAGAGGTGAGGAAGATAGTGTTTATAGTCTACATTTTGTTGATATCACCATCTTTCTGATGTCTACCTCGTAGTCTTGGCCATTGGTAGTCTACCATGGCCAAAGACTAAGACTATCTACCACTGTAATAGAATAATGTCATGTTTTTTCCGCACTTAGGATTTCTTCCACCAATATTCTCTTGTTCTAGTTTATTAAAAAAAATCCTTATACATTTTATTAATTTCTTCAATCAAAATATTGTATGTGGTGATCATGGTACCCATTTCCCTTCAATGTTAGTTTTGGCATATTTAATGCCGCCAGCCTTTGGTGAAAGGTCTCATTATTTACTTGTGGAATGTCTCTGGCCCCTGTTCTATTTTGGTCATGTTTGTTGATGCATGAACACCACACCAGTACTGTATATTCTAGCGTGTCTCTTTCTCACGTGTGTGCGCATGTGGGTGTGAGTGTGTGGGGGGGGGTGCATGTGTGGGTGTGTGTACTGTGTGGGTGTGTGTACTGTGTGTGTGTGTGTACTGTGTGTGTGTGTGTACTGTGTGTGTGTGTGTACTGTGTGTGTGTGTGTACTGTGTGTGTGTGTGTACTGTGTGTGTGTGTGTACTGTGTGTGTGTGTGTGTACTGTGTGTGTGTGTGTACTGTGTGTGTGTGTGTACTGTGTGTGTGTGTGTACTGTGTGTGTGTGTGTACTGTGTGTGTGTGTACTGTGTGTGTGTGTGTGTGTGTGTGTGTGTGTGTGTGTGTGTGTGTGTGTGTGTGTGTGGGGGTACTGTGTGTGTGTGTGTACTGTGTGTGTGTACTGTGTGTGTGTGTGGGTACTCACCTAGTTGTCACCTAGTTGTGTTTGCGGGGGTTGAGCTCTGGCTCTTTGGTCCCGCCTCTCAACCATCAATCAACTGGTGTACAGATTCCTGAGCCTACTGGGCTCTGTCATATCTACATTTGAAACTGTGTATGGAGCCAGCCTCCACCACCTCACTTCCTAGTGCATTCCTTTTACTAACTACTCTGACACTGAAAAAGTTCTTTCTAATGTCTCTGTGGCTCATTTGGGTGCTCAGCTTCCACCTGTGTCCCCTTGTTCGCGTCCCTCCAGTGTTGAATAGTTCATCCTTGTTTACCCGGTCGATTCCCCTGAGGATTTTGTAGGTTGTGATCATGTCCCCCTTACTCTTCTGTCTTCCAGTGTCGTAAGGTGCATTTTCCTCAGCCTTTCCTCATAACTCATGCCTCTTAGTTCTGGGACTAGTCTAGTAGCATACCTTTGGACTTTTTCCAGCTTTGTCTTGTGCTTGACAAGATAAGGGCTCCATGCTGGGGCCGCATACTCCAGGATTGGTCTTGCATGTGTGGTGTACAAGATTCTGAATGATTCCTTACACAGGTTCCTGAATGCCGTTCTGATGTTAGCCAGCCTCGCATATGCCGCTGACGTTATTCTTTTTATGTGGGCTTCAGGAGACAGGTTTGGTGTGATATCAACTCCTAGATCTTTCTCTCTGTCTGTTTCATTAAGTACTTCATTTCGTGTGTGTGTGTGTGTGTGTGTGTGTGTAACTGTACCTAGTGACCCCCACCCATCCTGGCCTCTGGACAGGGTTCGACAAGTACAAGGGCGGCCTGGACACCGTGCACGACCTGACGGGACTCTACAGCGTCTACGCCCACTGGAGGAACATAGAGATCATGTTCCACGTGTCCACTCTCCTGCCCTACGAGAAACACGATCCCCAAAAGGTAAGGTGCATTTCAGGTCGAAAATAGAGGATTTCTGAGGTACAAAAATTTATGTATATATTTATACTGAGAAACATGGTTATATCAGCCCCTCAACTGCCAGCCTTGGCAAAGAGGTTATGCAAGTTGTGTACAGTTTACTCGAGGCAAGGATGGGGGAATCTGCAATTTTAGGCTCGTCGTTGCTCCCAAAACAAATCACTAACACCGCTTCCACCCTTCCTCGACCCCTGATTACTACAGCTTCAGCGGAAACGGCATATTGGGAATGACATCGTGTGTGTGGTGTTCCTGGAGGCAGACAACACCCCGTTCTCCCCTGCCTGCATCAAGTCCCACTTCCTCCACACTTTCATTGTTGTCCGCACCAGCCCTAGGATCAAGTTCAAGCCAACACGTTATGAGGTTAGTGCCTTTCTCTCTGCTCCACATGAACCAAAGGTAGATTACCAACCTCTCCTGACTGTAGCACAATGGGCTACATCTTCGGCTGACAACTGAGGGAACCTGGTTCAATGCCCGGCCAATACAGAATGACTGGACATGTTTCAGTTCATTTGAATCCTCTGCTCGCCTAACAGTAAAATGGGTGCCCAGGAGTTAGGTAACTGTTGTGGGTTGCATCCTGTGACAGGTTAGTACTTGGTCTAAAGCGACCTCGATAAGCCCAAGTATAGATTTTCTGTCCCAGAAAACTGGAATTATTACTAAACCTTCCCCCCTCCCCATGTACATGCAGGTGCTGTATCTCGTGGTGGTGTCCACAGGTGGCGGTGGTGTCCCGTGATGAGGTGGGCGCCTACAAGCCATACCTGTGGGAGCAGAGCTGCTTCGAGAAGGGCCCCATGTTCCGAGAGTGGCTCCTCACCAAGATTGTCAACGGGGAAAGAGCCTCCTACTCCGCCCCAAAGTTCGCGCGCATGCAGGACCGCACCCGCTCCCAGATGCTGGAGGACCTGGTCAACAACCTCCAGAACCACGCCGAGACCGGCCAGATTCCTAAGCCTTACAGGTGTGTCACTGGTCTCTGGTTGATGACCTTACAGGTGTGTCACTAGTGTGGCTGCAGACCTTACAGGTGTCACTTGCGTGTGGCTGCAGACCTTACAGGTGTGTGGTTGTAGATCTTACAGGTGTGTCACTAGTGTGTGTGTGTGGTGGTAAAGCATGCATGACCACGGACCACAGAGGGAGGTGAGAGGCAGTGTGCAGCGTGAGAGAGAGAGGAAGAGTGCTGGGGAGTCACACTCCTGGCCTCCACACTGTGCCATGAAGGCCACTCTCGCAAACACCTTCCACACTGACTTTCACTTCTAATATTCCAAGTTTGGTCTGCCACTCCCTGGCTTTCTATTGATTTCATTCGTTTTCTATTTCTGTTTTAACTCCTAAGGTCATATTAGAATACAATTACGTAGATTTTATCATCTTTCTGTATAATATAAAACCCTGCACAATGTGACGTATCTGAGAGAAAATTATGAGTGCCACTGGATCGAACATGCGTCCGTCTGAATGTCTTGGTACTGTCATGGTCTTTATTTTTTGATTGTGTGAGTCCATGAATGAGTGAGGTGGCCAGCCATGGCCCCTTCCCCCTGCAGGCATTAATGTGTCTCCCTGATGGTCGACAGACGCGGCTCCTGGCGACCTATTGGTCACATGCGTCCCTCGTCGCCACTGCTGGACTCGGTTCGCGACCTGTTCGAGGGCCACGACCAGCTGGCCAAAGACTTCACCCGTGCCTTCCATAACAGCGAAAACCAGTTCAACAATATGCTCTACGACGTCACCTTCCTGGTCGGTGCCGGCAAGGAGAAGTGTAAACTCTATGGCGTTAGGGCCATTCTTGGCGTCCGCAGCAGGTGAGGTCCATGAACAGTTTACCTGGCTTGTTGAGATGGTTCACGGTTTACCTAGGCAGTTTGTATGATTCCGGGTTTATCTGGGTAGTTGAGGTGGTTCAGAGTTTAATTGGGCAGTTGAGATTTATCCAGAGGCTTTGTCTAAGACGTACAATATCCTAGCTCAGCTTAATTGTCAGGCAAGATATTTCCAGGGTTTAATTATTCATAAAAGATGCTTTCATGGTCTTGACTATTTTAGTTACTTCCAGTACACAAGTGGTCGGTGAGGAGTCTTGAGGAGACTGCTTCTCTTCCTGAAGTATATGGGGTAGTCTAGATCAGTCCTAGCTATCACAGAACAAAGAGAATTTGCTATTGTTAACAACTTAAATTTGCATTCTCTCTCTGTCTGTCTCTGTCTCTGTCTGTCTGTCCCTGACCACTGCCTGACCAGGGCTTCCCTGCAGGGTGTTCCAGGAGATGCTCTACGGATTCAGCACTGGCTTTGGGTCACCGCAGGTCTCAGTGGCCGACATCCTGGCCCGGGCCGTCCCGACGCTCCACTCTCCCTCGCACAAGCCCAAGAGCTCAAACTTCCTCCAGGTGAGTGTCCTAGGGGCTCTAAATGAGCACTCTACTCTTCCTCGCACACGCCCAAGAGCTCAAACTTCCTCCAGGTGAGTGTCCTAGGAGCTCTATACGAGTGCTCTACTCTCCCCCTCTCACCATTATGACAAGCTTTTTTTGTCATTTAACCCATGGAGATGTTAGCATATTTTCTCACCAAGATTTTATCTGCAAGCAATTGAATGTGCAGGTGACACATTCCTGTTCCATTGACCTTCTTAGCGTGTCTCATCACCCCAAGGTACTCTTGACTTTGTACTCTTGCTGGCTGGGACCCCTCTACTAGACAGCCTTGCTCACTAACATATAGTGACCTTCAAAGCCCTACTCTTGGGTGAACTAACCGAAAATGATCTTGCCCAGTGCCCAGAGCAAACCATCCTTTGTACCCTAGTGTATAACGAGCTAACTAGCCCCATCCTATGACCTGAGGATGGAGCTAGGGTTTATATGGTTCAGGGTTCAACCCATGCTTTCAATCCTGGGGTGAAAGTACTACATCTACCTAATGCCCCAAGATTACCTTCTCTGCCCAAACCGTAAATGGCCTAGCTAGTGCCACCCAATTTCCATAGGTGAACTATCTGTTCCCAAATCCATAATGACCTTATATAGTGTCTAATGCCCCAAAGTTAACCATGGATGTGCCCGAATCAGTTATGGTTCCTCGTTGCTGGGGACACGAAACCTGTTAGGTTTATTATATTGTCCCCATAGCTAAGAACTTGTTCAGGGTGCAACCCACAACAGTAGACTAACTTTAAACTACGGTTTTGAAGTAATTGGAGGCATTAGGTGCAATAAAATGTGCTCAAACATCTTCCCTGCCTGGGAATCAAACCCAGGGGTCAATCGGTTGTGATCAGATTGCACCAACTATTATACAGTCCAATGCCTGTAATGACCTCACAAGCCTCCCATCCAGTAAGCCAATGTGACCTTTTCTCGTGCCCAACAGGTGCCAGACATCGAGACCCCACGACCCAAGAGCGTACCCAACTCGCCCATCGTCATGCGTGCCTTCTCCCGGCTCGGGACGCTCACCTCCGGCTGGGGCAGATCCTCCAAGAAGCACGACCGCCTCTCTGTCGAGGACAAGAAGAAGTGGGCTTCATCGCAGGACTGTTCTGGTGAGTCTTGACTCCTCTGCTGGCTCACCGGGGCCCACCGGGGCCCACCCGTCACACATCCACTTGATGGATGCTTGTTTAAGCGTTCACCTCTCATTACACAGTTATAGACCACTCGTGTACGTTGCGGACTTCCTATAGGACATAAGGACATAGAGACCTTACAGACAAATCATAAACCACTCATACTAACCATTCATAGACCCCAAGCTGACTATTTTTAGACCACACAATGACCAATCGTGACTTAACAGACAACTAATAAACGACACTAAGGTTTAGAAAGTCGAGTATCTGGTTATAAATTGCAAACAGGACACTTTCTAAAGGCTGTTATTGAGATTTACAAAGTTTTCATCCTTGAAGTTATCTTAGTTATCTTCGAGATCATCGCAAACATCATCTCGCAGACCACCTAATACCACCATATGCCACTCAGTAAATCATTCAGATGACAATTGTAGTTCTTTACTAGATTGCTTTAAAAAATTGATTGTAATTTTGTCCATGGTACTGAAGGTGTTAGTGTTCAAGCCCGGAACTGTTAATGACCAAGAGTAGAGTGGCTGTTTAATCATGGATCAGTAGGACGAGGCGGAGCGAAGTCGTGGGTATCTTAATTTGTATGGATTAAGAATGTCTGAAAGCAAGTTGCTAAATTATAAACTATTGAGATATTTGTAGTGTAGTCATGATGGGTGAAGATGTATGTCTGTAATGCATGACTGGTCCCAGCGGTCTACTTGAGTTTCCAGAGTCCTAGTGTGTTTGTTGCCAGGAGTCCAGTGTTTGTTGCCAGGAGTCCAGTGTTTGTTGCCAGGAGTCCAGTGTTTGTTGCCAGGAGTCCAGTGTTTGTTGCCAGGAGTCCAGTGTTTGTTGCCAGGAGTCCAGTGTTTGTTGCCAGGAGTCCAGTGTTTGTTGCCAGGAGTCCAGTGTTTGTTGCCAGGAGTCCAGTGTTTGTTGCCAGGAGTCCAGTGTTTGTTGCCAGGAGTCCAGTGTTTGTTGCCAGGAGTCCAGTGTTTGTTGCCAGGAGTCCAGTGTTTGTTGCCAGGAGTCCAGTGTTTGTTGCCAGGAGTCCAGTGTTTGTTGCCAGGAGTCCAGTGTTTGTTGCCAGGAGTCCAGTGTTTGTTGCCAGGAGTCCAGTGTTTGTTGCCAGGAGTCCAGTGTTTGTTGCCAGGAGTCCAGTGTTTGTTGCCAGGAGTCCAGTGTTTCAGGTGTCATAATGGTTTGTGCTTAGATACCATCAGTGTGTCTGTACACATGTGCCATAAGTGCATATACTATAAGTGTGTATGAATGTTATGTGTATACACAAGGTCCATAGCTGTGTACACAAGTGCAGTGTGTGTGTGCACACAAGTGCCATGAATGGTATACAGGTCTCAAGTGTCTATGCAAGTGTCACAAGTGTATACACAGGTGCTAAAAGTGTGTCTGTACAAGTGCCATAATTGTGTATGCAGGTACCATAAGTATATACATCTGCCATAATGTTATGAGTTTGTCTACTGGTTGTTGTTGATAGGTAATTTTCCAACAATGTGTAAAAGAGCAATATTATGATCATTAGTGGTCCGTAATCCTTGCAATACATCTCCTGAGACATTAATATTTTTGATCAACAGCTTGATGATAATATTCACATGACACGTAACACGACTGTAACATGTCAACAGCTAGGCAAGTTGTCACATTACTGTTGGTGTCAGCCACGTCACTTGGTGGATGGTTAGGTTGCCAATATTGATAACCCTCTGTACTTCTGGCCTGTAACCCTCTGTACTTCTGACATCACAGGCCCAGGTACCAGCCTGTTCCCAAGGGCATGGTGCCCTGATAGCCAAGACTAAAACGTTGGCGTGAACCTCGTGTGCATGTTTTAGACTAATAAACAGCAGAACTTCTCTCGTCATTTATCTCTAGCCCTATTAGTACATCCTGCAAGAAAATTGCATAACGAATAAGTAATACTGGTGGCAGAGATGGGATACTAACCCACCGCTGCCACCAGTATTGCCCATCTTGTTATCGTCTTTCTTGTAGGACATATCAGTAGAGCTGTAGATAAATGAGGAGAATAGTTATGTTGTTTATTATTCCAGAATACACATGCAAAGTCTGCTCCCTAGTGTTGACTACTGTCGACTACCATGGCAACCTGGCTTTACACCCAACCACTACTTAGGCCTGTGATGTCAAAAGTGCAGAGGCCTATCAGTGAAGGGAACTTAGCCATCTAATAAATTCACAGGTGACAATAAGTGTATATGCAGGGCCATAAATGTGTATTCAGGGATTGTAAGTGTGTGTGTGTGTGTGTGTGTGTGTGTGTGTGTGTGTGTGTAATTACCTAAGTGTAATTACCTAAGTGTAGTTACAGGATGAGAGCTACGCTCGTGGTGTCCCGTCTTCCCAGCACTCTTTGTCATATAACGCTTTGAAACTACTGACGGTCTTGGCCTCCACCACCTTCTCACTTAACTTATTCCAACCGTCTACCACTCTATTTGCGAAGGTGAATTTTCTTATATTTCTTCGGCATCTGTGTTTAGCTAGTTTAAATCTATGGCCTCTTGTTCTTGAAGTTCCAGGTCTCAGGAAGTCTTCCCTGTCGATTTTATCAATTCCTGTTACTATTTTGTACGTAGTGATCATATCACCTCTTTTTCTTCTGTCTTCTAGTTTTGGCATATTTAATGCTTCTAACCTCTCCTCGTAGCTCTTGCCCTTCAGTTCTGGGAGCCACTTAGTAGCATGTCTTTGCACCTTTTCCAGTTTGTTGATGTGCTTCTTAAGATATGGGCACCACACAACAGCTGCATATTCTAGCTTTGGCCTAACAAAAGTCATGAACAACTTCTTTAGTATATCGCCATCCATGTATTTAAATGCAATTCTGAAGTTAGAAAGCATTGCATAGGCTCCTTGCACAATATTCTTAATGTGGTCCTCAGGTGATAGTTTTCTATCTAGAACCACTCCTAGATCTCTTTCTTTATCAGAATTCTTTAAAGATTTCTCACATAATATATAGGTTGTGTGGGGTCTATGTTCTCCTATTCCACATTCCATAACATGACATTTATTAACATTAAATTCCATTTGCCAAGTGGTGCTCCATATACTTATTTTGTCCAGGTCTTCTTGAAGGGCATGACAATCATCTAAATTTCTTATCCTTCCTATTATCTTAGCATCATCAGCAAACATGTTCATATAATTCTGTATACCAACTGGTAGATCATTTATGTACACAATAAACATCACTGGTGCAAGAACTGAACCCTGTGGTACTCCACTTGTGACATTTCTCCATTCCGATACATTGCCTCTGATTACTGCCCTCATTTTTCTATCAGTCAGAAAATTTTTCATCCATGATAGAAGCTTACCTGTCACCCCTCCAATATTTTCCAGTTTCCAGAACAACCTCTTATGTGGAACTCTGTCGAAAGCCTTTTTTAGGTCCAGATAGATGCAGTCAACCCAGCCATCTCTTTCCTGTAATATCTCTGTGGCCCGATCATAGAAACTGAGTAAATTCGATACACAGGATCTTCCTGATCGAAAACCATACTGTCTGTCTGATATTATATCATTTCTCTCCAGGTGTTCTACCCATTTAGTTTTGATTAGCTTTTCCAATACTTTCACTATTACACTTGTCAATGATACAGGTCTATAATTGAGGGGGTCTTCCCTGCTGCCACTTTTGTAGATTGGAACTATGTTAGCCTGTTTCCACACGTCTGCTACGATTCCTGTACACAGGGATGCCTGAAAGATCAGGTGAAGTGGAATGCTGAGCTCAGATGCACATTCTCTCAGAACCCATGGTGAAACGCCATCTGGGCCAGCTGCTTTGTTCCTCCCGAGCTCCTTTAGCATATTTTCCACTTCATCTCTAGACACCTCTATCCGCTCTATGTTGTTCTCTGGAATTCTTATTGTGTCTGGTTCTCTGAAGATTTCATTTTGTACAAACACACTTTGGAACTTTTCATTTAATGTTTCACACATTTCCTTTTCATTTTCCGTGAATCTGTTTCCCATTTCCAACCTCTGGATATTATCCTTTACCTGCAATTTGTTGTTTATGAATTTGTAGAATAGGCCCGGTTCTGTTTTACATTTATCTGCTATCCCTTTTTCAAAATTTCTTTCTGCCTCTCTCCTTACTGCTGTATAATTGTTTCTCGCATCTTTGTATCGCTGGTATGTTTGGGGGTTTGGCCTCTTCCTATACTGATTCCATTTTTGTGTCTTTTGGTCTCTTGCCCTCTCACAATTTCTGTCGAACCAATCCTGTTTTCTGGTCCTGCATCTCTGTTTTGGTATAAATTTTTTTGTGCCTTTATCATATATTTCACAAAACTTGCCATACATCTCATTCACTTCCTTGCCTAGCATCAAGTCTGTCCAATTATACTCACTAAAAAAATTTCTAAGGTCACCATAATGTCCTCTCCTGAAGTCTGGTTTTTCAACTGCTTCAACCTCCTTATTTTCTTCCAGCTTATAACGCATTGCATACTTTATTCCCAAAAAGACATGGTCACTTTTACCCAAGGGAGGAAGGTACTGAATGTCAAATATCTCTTCCTCCTTCCTGGTAAATATCAAATCTAGCATGGAGGGAACGTCCCCTTCCCTCATCCTCGTAGCTTGTTTAACATGTTGATACAAGAATGTTTCCAGGATGAGGTCTACAAATTTACAGGTCCAAAAATCTTCTGTTTTAGCTTCATATGCTTCCCAGTCTATGGATTTCAAGTTGAAGTCACCGACTATCAACAGTCGTGATCTATCGTTATCCGCTCTCGCTATAATCTCTCTCATTATTGTTATAAGACCTTCACGTTTACTATCTAGCTCCTCCTTTGACCATGTGCTGCTTGGCGGTGGACTATATGCATTTATCATCATTAGTTTATCATCCTCATAGCAGATCTCTAGTGCTATTATGTCAACTTCTTGTGGATTGGCAGTCATTATTTCCTTCACCTTTAGGTGTTCTTTTACCAGCACAGCAACGCCACCGCCTTTCCTAATTTTTCTGTCCCGTCTCCAAATTGAGTAGCCCCTTGGGAATATGACCTCATTTAAAATTACATCTTCAAGTTTTGTCTCCGTGAGTGCAACAATGTCTGGTGTCTGCAGCTGTATTACATCACTTAACTCCAGTATCTTCGATCTCACTCCATCTATGTTGGTGTATGCAATCTTCAGGAACTTGTTCCCCCTCTCCTTATTCTTCACTCCCCCTCTCTCTATTGATTTTGTTGGTTTGCCTTTATGTACCACTTTACTGGTTTGCCTACCCCTATCACTTTGTAGAAAAAAGAATTTATTTCTTCTTCATTCCTGCTCTCATTTAAATGTTTTGCCTCGGCGAGGTTCAGTTTCAGCTTCTCTCTATCTTCTTTTGAAAGATCTCGTCTTAACGACCACCCTTTCCCATCCTCATCCCTTTGCAATTTTCTAGCATTCCTTAGTACTTCTTCCATCTGTTTGGCACCGTTTAGGGTGATCCTCAAAGGTCGATCTTTCCCTTTTACGTACCTGCCTATTCTCCTGTAGTCGCACACATTCTCTCTGTTTGTAAGACCTTCCACGAGGCCAACAATTTTATCTACTACTTTAGCTTCTTCTACAGCTCTTTCTGACCTAGATGTTATCGCCTTTTCTTTGCAGCCAAAAATGATCAGGGACTTACTCCGATCAACTGTGTTTTGCACCAACTTCGGGTTAGATGCCAATTCTTTCCTCACTTCTAGCCTAATGTTTGTTTTATCTTGGTTGCTGCAGTGTTTGACTTCCTTTACTGCTTCTTCTATTTTTTCCTTCTCCTTGGCCACTTGTGCATAAGTGAGTTGCATATCTTTCTTGCACTGTTCTATTCCCTGTGTAACTTCCTCCATCTGTGCTGACAAAAGCTGTTTCTCCTGTTGAATTTCCTTGCCTAACCTATTGTAGTCATTTATGTTTAAATTTACTTTAACTTCTTCCAAAGCTATTTTTAAGAGTTTATTTTCTTCTTCCATGGCTTTGCAATTTGTTTCCAATTGATTCTTATCCTTGCGCAAGTCTTTCACTAAACCCTCAAGACATAAAACTTTGCTATTCAAATGGTCATTACTTTCTTTCAATTTACTAATTATTTCTACATGAGAGTTCACTATAGTATCTAAATTTACCAACTTGTTATGTAGACTACTAATATCAATGCTTTCTTCATTGAATCCCTCAAAATCAAGCTCTGTTTTGTTTTTCCCCTTGCCAGTGGCCATCTTGAATGTTCTTCTCTGCACTGTAAACACTAGGGCAACTTTTTCTCATCCGATTCTTCACTTCCCTTAGCACTTTCCTGTTATCTCACCTATTTTTCAAGAGCACTATACCTTTATGTTCTGTGGGACACCACTCACTACCATCAACCTGTACTACAATACTTAGGATTGTTGAAATATGCTGGAGCTCCTCTGCTGCAAGTGTTGACCCTAGGGGTGCCACCCCTAGGTGGCACCCCTAGGTGTGTGTGTGTGCTAGGTGTGTGTGTGTGTGTTAGGTGTGTGTGTGTGTGCGTGTGTGTGTGTGCGTGTGTGTGTGTGTGTGCAGATAATATAAAATTCTGTGCACAGTTGCCACAGCTATGTGCATGTAGTATGTGTGATGACCCTTTGGCTGCCATGAAAATCAGTTAGAATGTATTGACAAAGTTAACAATTTAACAGCAGACGTTAAACTTGGTTGTATCGTACCCTTGTGCAGTATATCCACTGTGTTGCACTGGAGATGTGAAGCAAATTGAGAGTAAGAGAGACAGACATATACGTAGATGGGTTAACATAGACAGGTGGACAGACCAACACGAGGAAAGCACACACAGATTGAAAACGAGAGAAATAGGAATGGGAGTAAGCATGTGTTGGGTGGTTCTCCTAGCAGGGAAGGAGGGCAAGGAGCGGCAGGGGGACAAGAATGCCCTGGCGGTGCCTCGTCTGAGCGTGTGTGCGGACGGCGGCAAGGTGGACCGCGCTCGCCTCTGCCAGGCGGAGGTACGTGTGATGGTGGCCCAGACCAGCGAGCGACGCCAGACCCAAGTACGGTAAACCCCACACTCGTGCACGCCCACAACCCCCACAGCACGTGTGTACGCCCTCACGTCCACCACTAGACCGCTGCGGATAGGCACTCACATCTGCACATATTACACAGCCTCATGTTGTGCACAAACGTGTGCTCGCGTGCACACACACATTCTCACACACATTCTCACACACATTCACACACACACACACACACACATACATATATGCGCCTCATATCAGCTCTCTGCAGACATGGTATACCTGGCATAATATGTATACGTGCACTCTTAAGACACGAACACTCCCACATGCATCTTCATGTACACAGACATCCCCCATATACACATGCACCCCAATGTATGGATGCCCCCTTGTACATGGGCACCAAATGTACAGGGAAACCCACAGCAAGCACTAACACTGCCAGGTAGTGGAATACCACCTGCAGTGTCCACCATTGCATTACTGTGGATGGGCATTACTTTCACTCCACAGTCATCTCTTACGTACCTTCCCCATCCTATCTTCCTATCATCATCCCATCCATCATTTTTTCCATCACCATCCCCCCCGTACACCCCATGTTCTTTCCTAAGTGTGAGTTGCAATGTGATAGAGATGAACTGTCCTTGAATAATTGGCACTTATTTAGTTTTCCCTTTTGAAATATCTTGCAATAAGGTAAATTTTGGTTAAACACCAGCTTGTCCTCGTAAACAATGGCCAAATGCTAGTTAATCGATCAGCATTCAACGTGATGCTAAATCCTTGGCCACCCGTGTATGATACTCCTGGGTTACCCCATGTATGATACCCCCTGGTTACCTGTGTCCGATACCCCCTGGTTACCTGTGTCCGATACCCCCTGGTTACCTGTGTACGATACCCCCTGGTTACCTGTGTACGATACCCCCTGGTTACCTGTGTCCGATACCCCCTGGTTCCCTGTGTACGATACCCCCTGGTTCCCTGTGTACGATACCCCCTGGTTACCCGTGTACGATACCCGCTGGTTACCCGTGAACGATACCCCCTGGTTACCCGTGTACGATACCCCCTGGTTACCCGTGTACGATACCCCCCGGTTACCCGTGTACGATACCCCCCTGTTACCCGTGTACGATACCCCTTGGTTACCCCGCCTACGATACCCCTTGGTTACCCCGCCTACGATATCCCTTGGTTACCCCGCCTACAGTACCCCTTGGTTACCCCGCCTACAGTACCCCTTGGTTACCCTGCCTACAGTACCCCTTGGTTACCCTGCCTACAGTACCCCTTGGTTACCCTGCCTACAGTACCCCTTGGTTACCCCGCCTACAGTACCCCTTGGTTACCCCGCCTACGATACCCCCTTGGTTACCCCGCCTACAATACCCCTTGGTTACCCCCGCCTACGATACCCCTTGGTTACCCCCACCTAAGATACCCCTTGGTTACCCCCACCTAAGATACCCCTTGGTTACCCCCACCTACGATACCCCCTGGTTACCCCGCCTACGATACCCCCTTGGTTACCCCGCCTACGATACCCCCTTGGTTACCCCGCCTACGATACCCCTTGGTTACCCCCACCTACTATACCCCTTGGTTACCCCCACCTACGATACCCCCTGGTTACCCCGCCTACGATACCCCCTGGTTACCTGTGTATTAAACCATAGCCCAACTGCGGGTAACCATCCAATCCTCTGTGATGTCAGTGCATAGTTATTCATTATTACCTCATAACCATATTCATAGCATATTTCATGGCTCCTCAACTCAAATACACTTACAAGTAATGCAAGCACCATCAGTTAATCCCTATTACACGCCACTGCACGTCCAGCAACTATTGACACGTTAACGCCTCATTCAGCACCATCAATGACCCAAATAAAACAGAACATGAATACTAACATGCACTATATTAATGGGTAACTATAAGGAACTTTCACAACAACTGTACAGTACAACATACAGGAACCAGCCAGATTCTATGCTACTTTTAATTACAAAAAATTCAGTATCTTCTTAAATCAAACCCTGAGTTATTAGGAATATTTTAGGATTTCTCACGTAAAAAATAATTAAAAAAAAATTATGAAACATCGAACAGCAGTAAACACCACCAATTTCTTATTTGTAACTTGGGTCAGGTGAGACTAACTGGTCAGTTTTGTACTGAATATTTGGGAGCTTTAAATATTCATGTCTCTTCTTAATTTGTATTGATTTATTTACTAAACAATAAATATACTCGTAAATAATTAAAAGTTAACTTTTCTTTTTCTTATTTTTATTTAAATAGAAACCGACTTGAGTGTTTTTTTGTTAACCGAGAGAAAAAGGGTCTTTGTTTTCTTTCGCTTTATTTCTGTTGTCTTCAGGATTAACATTCCTATTGAAATTCAATAAACTAATAGCTGTTATGCTACCCCCTCTCTCTCTTTCCATCACTTTTTTTTTTTTCCCCTCTACATCTCTTTTCTCTCTTTTTTCCTCTCTCACTACCATTCATTGTACCTTTTCTCTCTCATTTATAAAGCACTAAGTTGCTGGATAATTTTTCATGTTAATGCAATAAATAATATGATTTTAGCATGGTAGAATGAGGATAATACTGTATGGCAACCCATAGCTTTGTCATAAATATACTCTGGTACAAGATGGGGCTGCCACACTCTGCCTACACTAAACATGTCTTTCTAGCTTCTAATTAGCCCCTAGTGCATTCACTTCCCTTGGGGACTAAATTTTCCTATTACACTGCTATGTCACATAACTCCTCTGCAAGGGTTGGATTCTTTTTGTATAATGGCCCTCAATGCCCTCTTGTGGGCGAGTATTTGTTGTTAACATGTGTTACTTGGAGGCTGCTGTGTCTCGGAGCTGTGGTGTAAGATAGGGATTTGGATCCCCCATTGTTGTGGAACACCAAGCCTTATGTTTTTGCAGCCCCCTTTGGCCAGCGACTGATCTTCCCCAGGATGCAACCCATAACAGTTGCTTAACTCCCATGTACCTATTTACTGCTAGGTGAACAAGAGCATCAGGTGAAAGAAAACGTACCCATCTGGTTCTGTCCTGCCTGGGGATTGAACCCGGGTCCCTAGGTGTGAACTGAAGGTATATCACTGTGCCATAGAACCCATTAAGACGTACCTATTTCAGATTTTGCTGTATCTTCATGGAACTTTGTACAAATATCCAGCTATCCTTCTGTTTTGGTAGTACATACTTATACGAAGGATGAGGGCTATAGTACATATACCGACGTACAACACACTTAGAAAGTAAAAATCGGTACTATTGAATTTGGACAAACCGGAAAATGATCTGCTTATGTTGCAAAGACAAACTAAACTAACCTAAACTTGCCTTCCCTTCCTAGGCCTAAAACACACTACATATATTTTATTTCACGTCCTGCGTCATTTGCATTCATACCGTCTTGTAGCTCTGGTCTTTGGACTAGGGTCTTTCCTAATTCTTAATTTAAAAGGCAACAACTCATCGCTTCTTATCGTTTTGTAAGTACCAGTAATTTCATCTGAGCTTCCTACTCAACTGAAGTTGCCATGAGTACAATATTCTTGGGAACTATGTATGCAATGGCATTATCCCTTGTTCTTTCGTGCGCCCAACATCTTGGTGATGTGAAGGCTTCCTAGTGTCCACACTATCGTGAAGTGACCTTTCACAGATAAGACTGTCCTTTATTCTCTTGTGCTCCCAACATCTGCGTACTATAATATAAAGTTCAGGATTTAGGATAAAAACCCACACTTGTGAAGAATAATTGATTGAAGATTAAGCCACCCAAGAGGTGGCATGGGCATGAATAGTCCATAACCAATCGGATGTAATAAAAATCGGATGAGAAAAAGTTGCCCTAGTGTTTACAGTGCAGAGAAGAACATTCAAGATGGCCACTGGCAAGGGGAAAAACAAAACAGAGCTTGATTTTGAGGGATTCAATGAAGAAAGCATTGATATTAGTAGTCTACATAACAAGTTGGTAAATTTAGATACTATAGTGAACTCTCATGTAGAAATAATTAGTAAATTGAAAGAAAGTAATGACCATTTGAATAGCAAAGTTTTATGTCTTGAGGGTTTAGTGAAAGACTTGCGCAAGGATAAGAATCAATTGGAAACAAATTGCAAAGCCATGGAAGAAGAAAATAAACTCTTAAAAATAGCTTTGGAAGAAGTTAAAGTAAATTTAAACATAAATGACTACAATAGGTTAGGCAAGGAAATTCAACAGGAGAAACAGCTTTTGTCAGCACAGATGGAGGAAGTTACACAGGGAATAGAACAGTGCAAGAAAGATATGCAACTCACTTATGCACAAGTGGCCAAGGAGAAGGAAAAAATAGAAGAAGCAGTAAAGGAAGTCAAACACTGCAGCAACCAAGATAAAACAAACATTAGGCTAGAAGTGAGGAAAGAATTGGCATCTAACCCGAAGTTGGTGCAAAACACAGTTGATCGGAGTAAGTCCCTGATCATTTTTGGCTGCAAAGAAAAGGCGATAACATCTAGGTCAGAAAGAGCTGTAGAAGAAGCTAAAGTAGTAGATAAAATTGTTGGCCTCGTGGAAGGTCTTACAAACAGAGAGAATGTGTGCGACTACAGGAGAATAGGCAGGTACGTAAAAGGGAAAGATCGACCTTTGAGGATCACCCTAAACGGTGCCAAACAGATGGAAGAAGTACTAAGGAATGCTAGAAAATTGCAAAGGGATGAGGATGGGAAAGGGTGGTCGTTAAGACGAGATCTTTCAAAAGAAGATAGAGAGAAGCTGAAACTGAACCTCGCCGAGGCAAAACATTTAAATGAGAGCAGGAATGAAGAAGAAATAAATTCTTTTTTCTACAAAGTGATAGGGGTAGGCAAACCAGTAAAGTGGTACATAAAGGCAAACCAACAAAATCAATAGAGAGAGGGGGAGTGAAGAATAAGGAGAGGGGGAACAAGTTCCTGAAGATTGCATACACCAACATAGATGGAGTGAGATCGAAGATACTGGAGTTAAGTGATGTAATACAGCTGCAGACACCAGACATTGTTGCACTCACGGAGACAAAACTTGAAGATGTAATTTTAAATGAGGTCATATTCCCAAGGGGCTACTCAATTTGGAGACGGGACAGAAAAATTAGGAAAGGCGGTGGCGTTGCTGTGCTGGTAAAAGAACACCTAAAGGTGAAGGAAATAATGACTGCCAATCCACAAGAAGTTGACATAATAGCACTAGAGATCTGCTATGAGGATGATAAACTAATGATGATAAATGCATATAGTCCACCGCCAAGCAGCACATGGTCAAAGGAGGAGCTAGATAGTAAACGTGAAGGTCTTATAACAATAATGAGAGAGATTATAGCGAGAGCGGATAACGATAGATCACGACTGTTGATAGTCGGTGACTTCAACTTGAAATCCATAGACTGGGAAGCATATGAAGCTAAAACAGAAGATTTTTGGACCTGTAAATTTGTAGACCTCATCCTGGAAACATTCTTGTATCAACATGTTAAACAAGCTACGAGGATGAGGGAAGGGGACGTTCCCTCCATGCTAGATTTGATATTTACCAGGAAGGAGGAAGAGATATTTGACATTCAGTACCTTCCTCCCTTGGGTAAAAGTGACCATGTCTTTTTGGGAATAAAGTATGCAATGCGTTATAAGCTGGAAGAAAATAAGGAGGTTGAAGCAGTTGAAAAACCAGACTTCAGGAGAGGACATTATGGTGACCTTAGAAATTTTTTTAGTGAGTATAATTGGACAGACTTGATGCTAGGCAAGGAAGTGAATGAGATGTATGGCAAGTTTTGTGAAATATATGATAAAGGCACAAAAAAAATTTATACCAAAACAGAGATGCAGAACTAGGAAACAGGATTGGTTCAATAGAAATTGCGAGAGGGCTAGAGACCGAAAGACACAAAAATGGAATCAATACAGGAAGAGGCCGAACCCCCAAACATACCAGCGATACAAAGATGCGAGAAACAACTACACGGCAGTGAGGAGAGAGGCAGAAAGAAATTTTGAAAAAGGGATTGCGGACAAATGTAAAACAGAACCAGGTCTATTCTATAAATTCATAAACAACAAATTGCAGGTAAAGGATAATATTCAGAGGTTGAAAATGGGAAATAGATTCACGGAAGATGAAAAGGAAATGTGTGAAACACTAAACGAAAAGTTCCAAAGTGTGTTTGTACAAAATGAAATCTTTAGGGAACCAGATACAATAAGAATTCCAGAGAACAACATAGAACACATAGAGGTGTCTAGAGACGAAGTGGAAAAAATGCTCAAGGAGCTCGGTAAGAACAAAGCAGCTGGCCCAGATGGCGTTTCACCATGGGTTCTGAGAGAATGTGCATCTGAGCTCAGCATTCCACTTCACCTGATCTTTCAGGCATCCCTGTGTACAGGAATCGTAGCACACGGGTGGAAACAGGCTAACATAGTTCCAATCTACAAAAGTGGCAGCAGGGAAGACCCCCTCAATTATAGACCTGTATCATTGACAAGTGTAATAGTGAAAGTATTGGAAAAACTAATCAAAACTAAATGGGTAGAACACCTAGAGAGAAATGATATAATATCAGACAGACAGTATGGTTTTCGATCTGGAAGATCCTGTGTATCGAATTTACTCAGTTTCTATGATCGAGCCACAGAGATATTACAGGAAAGAGATGGTTGGGTTGACTGCATCTATCTGGACCTAAAAAAGGCTTTTGACAGAGTTCCACATAAGAGGTTGTTCTGGAAACTGGAAAATATTGGAGGGGTGACAGGTAAGCTTCTATCATGGATGAAAAATTTTCTGACTGATAGAAAAATGAGGGCAGTAATCAGAGGCAATGTATCGGAATGGAGAAATGTCACAAGTGGAGTACCACAGGGTTCAGTTCTTGCACCAGTGATGTTTATTGTGTACATAAATGATCTACCAGTTGGTATACAGAATTATATGAATATGTTTGCTGATGATGCTAAGATAATAGGAAGGATAAGAAATTTAGATGACTGTCATGCCCTTCAAGAAGACCTGGACAAAATAAGTATATGGAGCACCACTTGGCAAATGGAATTTAATGTTAATAAATGTCATGTTATGGAATGTGGAATAGGAGAACATAGACCCCACACAACCTATATATTATGTGAGAAATCTTTAAAGAATTCTGATAAAGAAAGAGATCTAGGAGTGGTTCTAGATAGAAAACTATCACCTGAGGACCACATAAAGAATATTGTGCAAGGAGCCTATGCTATGCTTTCTAACTTCAGAATTGCATTTAAATACATGGATGGCGATATACTAAAGAAATTGTTCATGACTTTTGTTAGGCCAAAGCTAGAATATGCAGCTGTTGTGTGGTGCCCATATCTTAAGAAGCACATCAACAAACTGGAAAAGGTGCAAAGACATGCTACTAAGTGGCTCCCAGAACTGAAGGGCAAGAGCTACGAGGAGAGGTTAGAAGCATTAAATATGCCAAAACTAGAAGACAGAAGAAAAAGAGGTGATATGATCACTACATACAAAATAGTAACAGGAATTGATAAAATCGACAGGGAAGACTTCCCGAGACCTGGAATTTCAAGAACAAGAGGTCATAGATTTAAACTAGCTAAACACAGATGCCGAAGAAATATAAGAAAATTCACCTTCGCAAATAGAGTGGTAGACGGTTGGAACAAGTTAAGTGAGAAGGTGGTGGAGGCCAAGACTGTCAGTAGTTTCAAAGCGTTATATGACAAAGAGTGCTGGGAAGACGGGACACCACGAGCGTAGCTCTCATCCTGTAACTACACTTAGGTAATTACCACACTTGTGTATTTGTGAACTTTATGAAAGAAATTTACACAAAGTTTTTTGCACTCTCCTGAGTGCTTTGTCAAGATCCGAGTGTGTGGTTAGGACGAGACTTACATCGCAATGTCTAATGAGGCTCTTGTGTTGTTGTTTTAGATTCAGCTACTCGGAACAAAAAGTCCCAAGTAGGATGGGCTATGGTGAGCCCGTAGTGGACTTACCTGGCACAGGAGCTGGGCTGTTATCTTGGGTCCAATCCTCTTATCCTTTATGACCGCCTGACCATGTCACCTCTATTCCCAACTGTCAATGTACCTGCGATAATGTCTTCTATCGAAATATGGTCATGTGTCCTTTCTGTAATCCTACTATTCTGGGAACTGGAGTCGTTATTAATAAGAGGTGTTTCATCTGGATGCTATCCCTCTTAACCTATCCAGGATTGTTATACAATATGTTGTATATATTTGTCAAAGCTATAACAGAGTTGAATACAGTGGTGGTACCAGAGAAGTTCTGGGGATTTATTTGTCTATACAGTGCTGTCTTCTTTGATTTTTTTTAATTTGTGGTAAAATTATAAGTTTTTATTTTCTTGGTTGACTTCAACATAAAGTTCACTCTACACAAAAGTACCAAGTTTATGTAATGTGTCGGCAGCGTTGTCAAATGCAAAGCTAATTATTTTTAATCAAATGTTGCCCCATTTTACTTATTAAATAAGAAAAGACCACTCCTTGTCATGTGCTTTCTCCACCTGTGTTGTCTTTTTTAAATATTTCAGGTAGAGAATATTCTTCCTAAAATAGCGATGAGTGAAACTTAATATCAAGTATGAAACCTGCTTTGCTTCAAGGCTTAAAGTTCCCGAAATGATTATGCATATAGTTCCTTAGCCCCTGGTTTTGTTGTTGACATGCATCAGCTGTTGTGTTCATGTTGCCATGCATCTGCTGTTGTCTTCATGTTGCCATGCACCAGCTGTTGTTTTCATGTTGCCATGCACCAGCTGTTGTTTATATTTACACTTATCTGCTGTTGTTTTCAAGTTGACATGCATCAGCTGTTGTAGTCATGTTGGCTTGCATCAGCTGTTGTAGTCATGTTGGCTTGCATCAGCTGTTGTAGTCATGATGGCTTGCATCAGCTGTTGTAGTCATGTTGACTTGCATCAGCTGTTGTAGTCATGTTGGCTTGCATCAGCTGTTGTAGTCATGATGGCTTGCACCAGCTGTTGTAGGCATGATAGCTTGCATCAGCTGTTGTAGTCATGATGGCTTGCATCAGCTGTTGTAGTCATGATGGCTTGCATCAGCTGTTGTAGTCATGATGGCTTGCATCAGCTGTTGTAGTCATGTTGGCTTGCATCAGCTGTTGTATTCATGTTTACATGCATCAGCTGTTGTATTCATGTTTACATGCATCAGCTGTTGTATTCATGTTTACATGCATCAGCTGTTGTATTCATGTTTACATGCATCAGCTGTTGTAGTCACGATGGCTTGCTTCAGCTGTTGTAGTCACGATGGCTTGCTTCAGCTGTTGTAGTCACGATGGCTTGCTTCAGCTGTTGTAGTCACGATGGCTTGCTTCAGCTGTTGTAGTCACGATGGCTTGCATCAGCTGTTGTAGTCACGATGGCTTGCTTCAGCTGTTGTAGTCACGATGGCTTGCTTCAGCTGTTGTAGTCACGATGGCTTGCTTCAGCTGTTGTAGTCACGATGGCTTGCATCAGCTGTTGTAGTCACGATGGCTTGCATCAGCTGTTGTAGTCACGATGGCTTGCATCAGCTGTTGTAGTCACGATGGCTTGCTTCAGCTGTTGTAGTCACGATGGCTTGCTTCAGCTGTTGTAGTCACGATGGCTTGCTTCAGCTGTTGTAGTCACGATGGCTTGCTTCAGCTGTTGTAGTCACGATGGCTTGCTTCAGCTGTTGTAGTCACGATGGCTTGCTTCAGCTGTTGTAGTCACGATGGCTTGCTTCAGCTGTTGTAGTCACGATGGCTTGCTTCAGCTGTTGTAGTCACGATGGCTTGCTTCAGCTGTTGTAGTCACGATGGCTTGCTTCAGCTGTTGTAGTCACGATGGCTTGCTTCAGCTGTTGTAGTCACGATGGCTTGCTTCAGCTGTTGTAGTCACGATGGCTTGCTTCAGCTGTTGTAGTCACGATGGCTTGCTTCAGCTGTTGTAGTCACGATGGCTTGCTTCAGCTGTTGTAGTCACGATGGCTTGCTTCAGCTGTTGTAGTCACGATGGCTTGCTTCAGCTGTTGTAGTCACGATGGCTTGCTTCAGCTGTTGTAGTCACGATGGCTTGCTTCAGCTGTTGTAGTCACGATGGCTTGCTTCAGCTGTTGTAGTCACGATGGCTTGCATCAGCTGTTGTAGTCACGATGGCTTGCATCAGCTGTTGTATTCATGTTTACATGCATCAGCTGTTGTATTCATGTTTACATGCATCAGCTGTTGTATTCATGTTTACATGCATCAGCTGTTGTAGTCACGATGGCTTGCTTCAGCTGTTGTAGTCACGATGGCTTGCTTCAGCTGTTGTAGTCACGATGGCTTGCTTCAGCTGTTGTAGTCACGATGGCTTGCTTCAGCTGTTGTAGTCACGATGGCTTGCTTCAGCTGTTGTAGTCACGATGGCTTGCTTCAGCTGTTGTAGTCACGATGGCTTGCTTCAGCTGTTGTAGTCACGATGGCTTGCTTCAGCTGTTCGTGCAAGCCACTATTGTGTTCTTTAATTGTGAACCTTTTCAAATGTCACAATGATACTATATTATCCTAATCTATATTTGTGGGACATTATGAATGTCTCCATAAGTCAAAATTACTTGTACCTCTGTGCATCAGTACAAATAATTATGTAAAGTCCGATACATTACCAGGCATCACGCATGCCATGTACATCCATGCAGGTGTACATTGCTTCTAGATGTATATACATGATTAGTTTACATAGTCTTGGTCTATGGTTGGGATTAAAGTAGTCTTGCTGGTTGGTCAGTCAAGGTATTGTGGTGGCCTTAACCCTCCAGAGGTCGAGAGGCCTCAACCCCAATGCACACATATGATAATCCCACAAATATAGAATAAACAAATGATGTTGAATACAAATGTAGAGATTGATGTAAAAATATCTGTTTTAAATATTATAAACTTTGATATTCAAATTGCAAACGTAACTAGACTCGTAGAGAACACTACGTATATACCCTAAATTATCTTCCTGTAGAAACCACTTGATCATATTAAAAAGTTAATGTTGTAGAATTGTTCGTAATAACACTAACTGTAGAGCAATGATTGTCAAGGAAAAATAATAAAATCCCAGAGTTTCCAAATACTGTTATCTTTCTCTAATTCTTAACTGATGTACACTTTCCGTCTTACATCATGACCTGCTCTGACCTCGTACTCCTCGTGCTGGCCCTGATTTGTCCCAACTCATTCTAAAATACACTCAACTCTCCAGACTTACATTAACCTGTGCTAATGTTCCCTGACCTGTGCTAATGTTCCCAGAACTGTCCTGAAATTCTAGACCTACACAAAGATTGTTTTATTTTAATTCATTTTGTACAGTATATGTACAGTATATACGGTATGTTACGCATATATCGAAGTCTTCCCCCCCCCCCCCAAGGTTGAACTACTGACCATCCCCAGGATGAAACACAACAAGCTGACCAACTCCTGAATACCTATTAACTGCTAGGTGAACAGGTCATTAAATGATAGGAAACATCCCACTATTTCTGTCCCACCTGGGATTCGAACCCAGTACTGTACTCGATGACCAATTAACTACTACATGATAAAATCTGATGCTTTTGATAGTCTTTAGCAACATTCCGACCCCTTCCTTATCTAACCTACACTAACTCCCCTTGGAACCTCCCTTGCATCTCTGTCACCCCTTTGTCCACACCTCTCCATTTGGCAGTCTTCCATTTTCATTGGTGCCTGCCTTAAGCCCTCGCTGATGTCTCTTGGTCCCAACAGTTTACCATCATCGAGTTCGAGCAGGACACTCTGAGGATCTTACTGGACTACCTGCACACTGGGTCCTGTCCCCTGACCTGCACCTCCATTCCGGGCCTCATCTGTGCTGCTGAACACTATGACCTGCCGGAGCTGCTGCAGGCCTGCTTCCACCATGCCAAGCAGTTCCTCAGGATTGAAGTGGTGAGCTGGGTGTGAAGAGGGGGGGGTTCTGGGGGGTGGGTATGGTCAACAGGAAATGATGATGAGGTTTGTTGAAAGTAAGTTTGATGGGACAGGTTGAGAAAGATGGAATGGTTGATGTAGTAAGCTGAGTTGGAGCAGTAAGCATATAGACTAAGTTCTCTTCTGGTCTAGAGGAAGATAATGTTCCTATGAGTAAGTTGGCTCTTGATAGTTGTGCGAGTTGTTTCATATATAATTTATTCATCAGTATCATCCTCCTATTCTTTATGGGTCAATATTTCTCTGAACAGATGTGAATTACCTGGATGGGTGCAGCGGGTCTCCAGTTTAGTCTGCCCGTTATCTCGGTTGAAAGAGCTGTATGTTGTCAGAATCACTATGAACATAATCATTACCATCACCCATGTATTGTGTTTACTATTAACATTTATTGTTTGTTTCATCAGCCATATTGTTAGTCTCACTCTTTCCCACCCCACCATCAGCATGAGCATTGATTACAATGATTACCAGTAATATCACTCTTGGTGTTGCCATGGAAGAGGTAGCCTCATTTCCTGCACTTCCCTGCAGGTATGCAATATGCTCAGCAGCTTGGAGAATTACTACTGGCGCTACACCTCTGCCTCGGAGCTAGTCAATATGATACTCGCCTTCGTCGAGACCAGAGCCGTCCAGGTGCGCCTACCCATCTATTGTTTTATATCACTAATTTCCTTCTAATAATTTGTTGTGGGACAGGCAGACTATGTATGTATATCAACTTAGTTGATACACACATACTGAAATGATGGTACTATTGGGTAGAAAGTACCAACATGTAATGATGTAGCCCCAGTTTTTGTGCTATTTTAATTTTATAGAATGAAAAATAAAGCTCAAACCAAACTTAAATATTCTAAGGACTAGTATAGCATGTGTATTATAATAGGCCTAAGACAGTGTATATTATACCTAGGATTGCTAGGAGATGTTAGGTCTTATATTTATGATGCAGTTAAAAACTTTCCAGTTTGTCCAAATTCAATAATACAACAGTTAATTCTCTGGTGGTCCATCAGTACATATTGGTACTTTTGACCCAATAGTTACTGTAAGTGCTTTTGTTTTAGAGGATAGGCTGGTGTATGTATGTCAGGCTTGTACAGAGAACATAAGAACAAAGGTAACTGCAGAAGGCCTATTGGCCCATACAAGGCGGCTCCTATTTATAGAATAGAATGGACACAAATTCACCTGAATGCGTCCAGTGCAGGATGACCAAGCCAGAGGTACACCACCCTCACCCCAAGTGGAATTACTGACCTTCCTCTGGATGCAATGTCTCATCAGTTGACAAACTCTTGGGTATCTATTTACTGCTAGGTTGAACAGAGGCACTAGGTAAAAAGAAACATTACCAACCATTTCTGACCTGGCCTGACCTGACCTGGTCAATTTAGAGTCGAGAATGAACCCAACTTCTTTATAATAAGGATTTGTATTTTGTAAAGCTGCCTGCAGACCCCTCTTACTGCCATAGAATGTACAAGTCTAGGGATCTCTCACTTTTACTCCCATTGCTTATATTTATTCCTTGAATGTTTATTTCGTTTGATGATTTCTTTCAAAATTGAATGTAGTTGGTCTTTTCTATGTTCAGTGGGAGTTTTTTGGTTGAACAAACTGCCTCCAACCTCTCACTTCTCCCCCCCCCCCCCCCCACCCTCCCCTCCCAATCTGTGCCCAAAAACTTATGTTTCCATTGGTAGTCCAAACATTTATTTACACATTTCTTCTACAGAACTCTCTACAAAAGTTAATACTCTTAACTTAATAAAAGTAATAAACTTTTCTATAGCCTCTAATGTGCCTGCTTTCCTGGTGTTCCTCGGTGCAGGTGTTCCAGATCCCCGACTTCCTTCAGTTGTCGGAGTCGATGGTACACATGATGATGGCAAGGAACCTAGAGGTGGCAGAGATCACCAAGTTTGAGGCAATGTTGGCTTGGGCAAAGAATCGTGTCAAGACCAAAGGTGGCTCCAAAGCTGACTCACGTGTTGAGTTCCGCTGCATCATGGAACGACTCACCAGGGAGCTCAAACCTTATAGGATATCTCCACAGGATCTCATCAAGGTTAGTATTTGGATTTAAGATCAGTTTGGCCTCGTCCTTCCATTTTTCCCTGTGTAAAAATTATTGGACCAATTGAAGTGGGAGAAAAAATATTGTAACTTGTCCGTTATCATTTCTTCTTTCTAATAGGCAATAATTTTTCAGCAGAAATATATTTATCTCCTTTACTGTTCCTTTGGATCTGTCAATGTTGTATAGTGCCAAGCTGTACATTACTACATTACATTAACCAGATGTGCTGTGTGCTTGGTAACATTTGGTTCTCACCAACTGCAGCAGGCTGACAGTACTGGCATATCCATACATTCCCTGCATACATGATGGGGACAACGTAGCAGTTTGTGTGCGTATCGTCTAGTGGCAGATGCAGAGGATGATTTACAGCTCTTAAGTCCAACCTCTCATTAACTGGTTATAGGTTCCAGAGCCTATTTGGCTCTATTATATCTACAGTGATGCTGTGTATGGAGTCTATTTTCACTGCTTCTTAATGCATTTTATTTATCCAGTATTCTGACAATGAACAAATTATTTATAATATCTGTGTAGTTCACTTGGTTATTTCCATGTGCATTTCCTTGTTCAAGTGCAACCCATGCTAAATTATTTATCCTTGGCTGTTCTGTTTGTGGTTACCATGTCTCCCATGTTTCTTCTATCTTCCAGTCATGTGAGGTTTAATGCTTTGTCTTTCCTTGTAACTCATACTTCACAGCTCTGGGACTAGTCTAGTGGCATTCCTCTAGCTTCATTTTATGTTTCATGAGACAAGGACTTGGCTCTGGTGCTGCACATTCCAAAATTGATGATACATGTGTGTAATGTCCTGAACCACTACTGGTTCACTCCTAAAGACCATTATTATATATACGTCAAACGTGTACAGTATTATGCAGCAGGTATTAGTTTGATGTTGACTTCTGGTAAAAGGTTCTGTATAATAAGAGTTTCCTCTCCCTTGTGTCTGGTTTCCTGTTCCCTCAGGTAAACCACTCACATAAATTAGAAATAGGATTGGCACTAGTACTGATCCTTGTATATATTTCAGATTGTGCTGCCAAGCAAGGCCATCAAGAATGAGCGGATTCTTGAAACACTCATGTTTCAGGCCAACTCTGGCATGTACAGAATCAATGACTCTTATCTGGAGGCCTGCCAACAGAGACTCCAAAAGCAAGACTCCAAGTTCAGTGAGTGGGAATCTTTTGATTACGGCCTATAGCACCAACAGGCCCTTCGGCAATCTGGACCTGGTTCTTGATGGTCAGTGCAACAGTCTGGACCTTGAGTATTGTAATATGTGGCACATCATTATCACAGCCAGGACTTTAAATCATTGACACTAACTTTTAATTCATAGGGCAAAATTCACTCTTTTTGGCTCTCATTTGCCAATGAGGACATGTGCCCCAGAACTTTCCGAATAACTTTTGTCCACATCAGTGTATCATTCATGGCACTGTGTGCTGCAAACTATCCATGAGCCAGGCTGTGCTTTCACTATTATCATTCCTCTTGTGACTGGTAAACCACACATTTAGAGTCTGGGAGTGCAGTATGGTGTGGTCAGTGAGGGTGGTCAAACTACAGAATGGTGAGAGTATTGCTGTAATGTGTAGTGAAGGTTATTACAAGTCTCTGCAAACTGGAACTGTATCTGCTATGGTTATCACCAACGAAAGAAAACGTTGACTCCTCCCACCTCAGATTCTATTATGATGAGCAATTACCTAAAAGGGTCACTTAACTGACATAGTTGCTGTGGATATTGCCTGGACAAGTGCAAAAAGGTAGCAGCAATGCACAGTTCTGCTTTTGCCATGCCTCCTTAACTCGTATTGGAGAAGTTACAGATTGGGAAACGAAGATGATGAAGGAAATGTTATGATACAGTAAGGACCTCTTTCTACTGTACTTCTTATCTTCCTTCAATAAGGCCATGTGGTGCAGTAAATGCTTTACTAAAATTTTAGTGACGAGTCATCATTAAAGAATATAGACTAACTGGGCAGCAAAACCTGCAATGTTCTCGAGACCATTCTACATTCTAGTTTGGCCAAGCAGAGTTCAGCTCCATTCTTGCCAAATATTACATGTGCGAAACACCAGCATTTGCTGCAAACGACGCACACACACACGGTTATAGATTCAAGCTAAGGAAACAAAGGTGCCAAAAAATATTAGAAAGTTTTCTTTTACAAATAGTGGTAAACAGTTGGAACAAGATAAGTGAGAAAGTAGTGGAGGCCAAAGCCATCAAAGTACAGTAGATTCAAACTATGAGCATAAATCTTATCCTGTAACAACACTTGGGCATTTACAAGACCGTCAGTACTGTAGTTTCAAAGCGCTATATGACAGTGCTGGGAAGATGGGAGACCATGAGCGTAGCTCTCACCCTGTAACTACACTTAGGTAATTACACAAAGCTGCAACAAAGAGGAGATGCTATTAAACAAAGCAAAATAAGGTATTTGTAACCAAATTCAAAAAGTTAAAAAAAAAAAAAAAAAAAATACCAAGCAGTGGACAGATCAAATAATGAGCAGATCACCAATTGCTGCACAATTGATCAAGCACTGTACAAAAGATCATCAAGCCCTGCACAGTGGATCACCAAGCACTGTGCAGATCACTCAGCAGTACATAATGGCTCACAAGCACTGCATAGAGTACATGAGAGAAAAGAACCAAGGGTCTCCAGCCAGCCTGGCACTGGGAACTGTTTAATGGTGTGATGTTCACATTTATGGAAGCAGTCAAAATTTGCATTAAGCCCCACAGAAAAGAAGTTATTATTTGTTTAATATTTACAAAGGATTTTTACCTTCCAAGAGCTTTATAATGCAAAGGCAAAAATCCTAAAAATAATAACTGGCTCACATAATATTCTATGGTCAACAGCTAAAGTAAAGAGTGGAAACTTCTGTATGAAGCCAGAAAGAGAGCAGTGGTCATGTCTGCCTTCCACAAGGCATAACACACTCCTCACCTCCCCAAGTAAGGTGAGGTGGTCGTGTATAATCCCACACATGCTCACTTGTCCTGTCAAAGACCATCCTAAAAAAAAAAGAGGGAGGGGGGATTTTCTGAAGTGACTTCAGTATCATGAAAAAAGTCTTCCTCTGCATTTTGACCTGCTAGAGATGTGGGTACCAGCTCTCTGCAACCGTAAATTAAAGTGGGACATAAGTAAACTCGTAGGAATCAGAGATGGCCTCATACTAAAGTATGAGGCGGTCATAGTCATTGACCTAACTAAATTTCCAAAGCAACTTGTACTTCTTTAGACTTAAACAACCACCAGAATAAGTTAGAAGCTATTTCTGCTATCACTATTTCTTGGGCTTTATCACTACCAGTTCTAGACAGCATAAACTTCTGACTCATCTTTCTTGGAGGTTTGTTATTGTGACAATGAGTATCCTTCAGGCTACCAGTGTGTAAATAAGAAGAGCTATTGTACCTGTACCTGGATGAGGTTCTAGTTGTTCTACTTCCCCAGACCAGCCTAGCCCTGTGCCAGGCTCGACGTTTGAGAGCTTGGTCCAACAGGCTGTTGCTTGGAGCGGCCCGCAGGCCACATATCCACCATAGCCCGGTTGGTCTGGCACTTTGATTTTACAAGTCCCATGTGGTGAGGAGAGAGAGAGACCCGAGTTGGCGAGCATCTCGTTGGTTCGTATCCCTTTGTATGATTAAAAAATCCAACCACTTGGGCTGGATTGTGGAGCGACTGTCTTGCTTCATGCAGGTCCGTGTTCAATCCCCGAATGTCCACGTGGTTGGGAACCATTCTTTTAACCGTGTTGTGATACAGTTGACTGGAGTGTGTCTGGGAACATCCACCACATAGGTTCGAATCCTCATCAAGACTCTTGTGAATTTGTTCATAGATATATCACGTTATTGTGATTTCTGTGTAATTTTTCTTTCGCAAACAGAGCGGTAGACAGTTGGAATAAGTTAGGTGAGAAGGTGGTAGAGGCCAAAACTGTCAGTAATTTCAAAGCGTTATATGACAGAGTGCTTGGAAGACGGGACACCACGAGCGTAGCTCTCATCCTGTAACTACACTTAGGTAATTACTTCTTGGCGGAAACTTTCCAGTTTTAAAGTTTAGCTTTGCCAGCCGCAGTGTACCCCACCCAGTCAATAACACTCCCCCTACCCGGGGCTAGACGGAAAGCCCTGATACCCGACATAACCCAAGGGCGAAGACACCATCAAACAAAGTCCTCAAACGGGAAGTGATTCCCGAATGTTCCAGGGGAAAATAACCCTGACACACAAGGGCAGTACTCACGGAGGACCTAGGAAAGGTAACCCTAGGTGCATGCTGCTTCTGTAGTGGCCAGCACACCACACACTGCTGGAACTGGCACACAGGGCAAAAATCCAGAACAGGAACTTGAGGCCAGAGGTGACTGAACTGACCACCAGCACAGTTAAAGAACTGGAGTGGTGGGCTACCAGTTTCCCCTTCCCCTCTAAGAGGCAGAGGGGTAACGCTAACGAGCAGAAGTGCTAGTTTCATGAAGTGTTGCTTGTTGAGTTTCTTTCTAGGGAAGTTATTTTGATCTTTTTGGGCTTAGATTGCACAGGTTAACCAGACAGTGGTCTGTTTTGATTTGTCTACCTTTCTGGGTAGGCGAATCCTTCCCTGGTTGATGGCAATTATGACATACTTTAAATGTAAAGTGTCCATAGTCCATTGCTCCCTGTGCCTCTCTGAGGGCAGCCAGGTTCTGGCTCATGGTCCCCGGTAGGAATAAAGGACTCCTGTGACTGATGACCCCAAACTAATATAGCACATATCAGTTTGGATAGCTTCAGAGAGCTGACGGGCTTCCCACAAAAAGACAATATTTTATCATTGGATTAGTTCAAAACAAAGTCTTTCACCTAGGAAGTCACTGTAGGCTACTATTTAAAAATTGTAATTCTATATAAAAATTTGATTGGATTTCCATAAAAAAAATTCTCAATTAGATACAGAAGATACAATCTTCCCCTCCACCTTGTAATGAACAGTCTCCAAAAAAAACTGTCTTCAGTAACTAGGCTAATTATAATTTTGGTAATGCAATCTATATGAACTTTTCAACCTCTTTTTAAAACATGTGACCAAGACAATAACAAATCTTTATTATACTTTAGAGGATTCTCAAGTTTTCTATTTTTTATGTACATACAACAGCCAGCCTATTTACAGTACAGAATTTAAAACGGTACAGGTAATCACAGTTTTAGATCCTCGTATCTATAATCAGAGGGCAGCTCTGCAACTGCAGCACCTTAGGCCACTAGAATTAAAATTATCTTGTTTATTAATTTTTTGTCTAAAGAATGTTAGACTAAAAAAATAAGAAATTGCTAGGAAGCCTTACCCTCCCGTCTCGGTTACCAACACTATAAACTAGAGTTATGTGACATACCTCTAAATGTACTTAAAACTTTCTGGCCAACCAGTCCTCAGAAATGTTGAGTGTCAAAGTTGATCATATTGATTTTGATAATACTTTATAATATTATACATGTTTTGCCAGATTTTTACCAAACAGTACTGACACAGAGAAACAGTACAACAAATGAATTGTTGAGATTATTTATGATATTCAAACTTAGTACTTATGTTCTCTTGAGATATTCAACTGTTTGCAAATATGTAAAGTGGATTTCCCTCAGAGTCCAGCAGGCACGTCCTAGGCTACTGCACAGCAATACACCGCTACCCAAATCCTCAACTTGTACTGCACATATCAAAGCAGTGGTGTGTATTACTGTAGCTTTATATTTATTTTAAATTCAAAGCAACAAGAATAATAAGATGCAATACAGTATGTACAATTTAATGGCATTCACAGACTCTAGGGTTATTTGCGTATTTGCGCACTCCACCCAAGCATAGCCAGGTCTCCAGAGTGTGGGGTGGGCATGGTGTGCACTCCACCCCAGCATAGAGAGGTTACCAGAGTGTAGGTAGGGCATGGTGTGCACTCCACCCCAGCATAGAGAGGTTACCAGAGGGTAGGTAGGGCATGGTGTGCACTCCACCCCAGCATAGCCAGGTCTTCTGAGTGTAGGTAGGGCATGGTGTACACGCCACCCCAGCACAGAGAGGTCTCCACAGTAAACACCGAGAGATGTCTGCAGACTTCATAAGTTTCTAAATTTTTTCAGAATTCTACTGAAGATACTTTTTAATGCATTATTTTCTTATATCCTTCCACAAGTTATTTACAAGTTTTGGATAAATCCAGAATGATGAGCATTAGGAGCACTTGTCATTGTGTACATGTTGAAGCAGTCCAGTGTATGTGTAGTTACAGCTGTCTTCATTACAACAATCTGTAATTCCAGGAAGTTTATGAAAATTGCTGATTTGCTAATATGGTATGATAAATGTATACATTATTTGTTATAGAATTTTGGCTGACCTTATAAAAACCACACACGTAATTTAAGATTATAATGACGATAATTTATGTTTTGAAAATATCATCCGGATGATATATTTCATGTCGGATCAGTTTTGTGTAATTTCAAGAAGAATTTCTGACAGGCAAAGCATTTTTCAGGAGGGCACAATATTATATAAACTGAGATAAAAAGATTGTAAAGAACAGACACATTGTAGTAAAATACAGTACAGCACTGTATATTGTATGTATATATCACTTGTGTTGTATCATAGCTGAGACTATGTTGTGATGCAATTATGTTTTATGTGAGTCACAGAAATGTGACCAACTCCATCATATGTTGCTGTAACCGCTCTCATCTTCTCGCTCAAAAGTCTTTACATTTATGAAACTATTAGTGCTTCGCAGACCTCTCTCAACAGCTCGATCATGAAACTTGTTTTGTTATCTTGTCTGGAGGTATAGCCTTAACTTTAGGTGTGTACTTAAAACATCCTCTGACATTTTAACATTTGAGAAAGAGATGACACTTAGACATTTAGCTTTATACACAAGCACTGTATGGGCAGACACCCCCTTAACATGGTCCCATTGGCCAAATCAAAAAGTATCTGTCCTGCCAAGACTGTTTAAAAAACGTTACTTCTCTTTATATTGAAAGTGAGAGCTACAATCTAGTGGTGCCATAAATTATGACAGAGTGTGTGATAGTGATGTATAGAGCTTTATACTGACATAGGGAAGTCAGTAATGATGTAAAAAAAATCAATAAAAGGTGGCAGCCTCTCTGCTCACCACCTTCATCGCCTCTCTTCTCTCTCACTGTCTGGGTTATTGTTCTATGGTGTATTTTTTTTTTTTATTCTTGTATGTAAGTCTTCCTTCCCCAGTCTCTCTTTTGCCCTTCTTTCCAGTGTAATATAATTAGTGTGTGTGTCAGTGTGTGTGTGTTACTCAGCGAGGAGCGAGTGTGTAGTATGTTTTTGCTGTAATTTAGAATGAAGTAGCTGTAGGCCCAGACAACAGTAGATGTAGAAACAGGCAGCAAGAGTAGCACTCCCATTTTTCTACTTCCATGAACTACCCCAAACATTTCTTTTAGTTAATGAGTTGATCCCAATGACCACTGCACACCACCGTAACAAGCAGGTACGGTATGTGATAATTACTCCAAGTCTAAGACCACATTGTCCTCATCTTTATTTAACTAGAGTAAACTTCCCATATATTTTATGGAATTCGCAATATATCATAAATCTGAGTGTGTATAACGACAATATACGAGTATGCTGTGACAATACTACGCTTATTGCCTAAGTGCAGGGGGGGAGGGGGGGTAAGGGGATGTTAGTGTGTCTGTAGGACACAGCAAGAGACGTATAGGTCATACCAGATGCCAACATTCCTAGTAAAGGATGTATAGGTCAGATGACTTCAGTACTAGGTTTATAAACTAGATCTTTCTATGGATCAAAATAGATTGTTAATTTTTTTTTAATACCATGCGAGTTGTCCAGTGACACCTCGTGTACACCAAGAATAGGGATCTGTTGGTGTGCTGTTACAAGTGTGGTCTGCCACCGCTGCCTGACACCATATTTTGCCATTAGTTACTTCTTTAAAACATTAATTGTGGTTTAAGTTATTCTTATGGTGTTTATATAGACTGATGTTAGCCAAGCTAAATATAAATTTGTATTTAGTTTGGGTAACTAAGGCCGCTGCTATATAGACAACGTCTCGTATCAAAACTACATTTCAAACTACAGTATCATGATATAGCATTCAAATTTAGAAGTTACACACATTTCGGTACACATCTTTTGGTACTTGGGATTTTTAAATACATTTCTGCAGTAGTAACTGTTTTCTTATGTGCTTTACATTGAAAATACATTTGTTGAGACTTGAGAATATATATAAATCTTGTAGGAAACCTACCAAGTCCGTAGAACCAGGAACAATGTTACTAGACCTCATACCACTGATGAAAGCAAAATGATGATCGGTTACATGCAACTGATGGAAGAAGAAAAAGAACCTATGCTAATATATTTGCATTAATCCTCAAATTCATGTTTGTATGATTTGTAAAATATTGTAAACCATTATTGTGCATGACAACAGCAGTAAACCCATTTCAGATCTAATCACCAGCATTCCAACAGACTCCTAATTATGTATTTGTATATAATGTGGCAGTATTTTGTATTTCCACAGATGGTAAAGGCGAACAAGTTTGCTTTAAGTGTATTACAAATGCAGTGTGATTGGGGATAGATATACAGCCCCTTTATGATTGCTAGTTCTTGGGTGTTCTGTAATAGGGAAAACTCCAAGTTAGAGGGGTATGCTCTCACTATGACGCTTATTGCCCATATTACATACAGGAGTTTCTGATAAAAAGAGCAAGTAACTTTAACCCTAGAACACAAAGGCTGCATCTTAAATCTTTAATAACAGCATCTTTACTCTCAGACATTTTGACAAAAGTACAGAATATTGTATTATGATTTTAGTGACCGTTGAGGGTCTTCCTCATAACATTGTACCCTTAGTGACTGGTGAGGGTAATTTTTTATTTTATTTTTTCCTTAGTGACAATGCCGAGAGCCATTTTCATAACATCATTGTACATCTTTTGGCTTACGTATTGTTTTTTGTAACGGTATTGACACTTAACGACTCTTGATGGTTTTCATATCGTTAATATATTCCCAGTGATTAAAACTACCAAATTAACTTTTTTAGTGGGAAACCCTCTGCAAGCCTATTTTTTTTTTTGTACATCTTGAGGTTTAAATATGTGAGTTGGTTCAATGAGTATATAAATTCTGGAGTAATTCCATGCAAGGAGAAAACACTTCCACTGCTGTGTTTAAAGAGACGGCTGAGATTTTAAGACAAATTCAGCAACAAGTGTGTTCTAGTCCATGTTGTGAGCTCGGCACATTTAGCCTCTTGCTCCTCCCTCAGTGCAATTGTGATGCCTGGGTTTCCATCAGTTGCATGTATGCTCGGGGTTTTGCATCCAACAACCACCTCAAACATGCACACAGTTCTCCATCTTGTCCACATATAAAGCAAACAAGAGATAATAATGTATTTAACAGTTTTTCATTTGCAATTATTCAGAGAAAATATTGTACTGAAGCATTAAGCAAAAGACAAAAACTGGCATGAGCTTACCTTACCATCAGTGGTAAGGTGAGTGAGTCACCTTACCATCAGTGACTGTTGCAAGTATGATCATGATATTTTTGATATCTTAAAACCAGGCACATTTCACGTAGCTAACCAGTCCATTATTTCAAGCAATTTTTTTTTTACAAGATGGAATTTTGTGCTTGGAGCCAATCTTGGCATTAAAACCATGATGAGACTGTGACGGTGAGATGGTGTCAATCATAGCAAGACTGAGGGCAAGATGGGGCCAAAAGAACAAATTTACAGCTTGCATGAAGTAAGAGACTTTTGGTGGAATATTAAACAGTGTCCCTAGCTTGGTACATGACTTAAACGTAGCATTTCAGGGACAATTGTTATGCTGTACAGTAATTCCATATAATGCACTGTATTAGCATCAACATACTCAGAAAGGGCATAATGTAGATCATGAAGTCCCTCAACGGATTGTCACCTACAGACAAGAGACAAACATGGGGTTATTGAATTTAGAGTGTGTGGACTATGCATGATAGAAAACACCTTGTCGTTAATTTATCTTTCCCAGCTTACTTTGTTAGCGATGTTTGTCAACAACAAAAATCCATGACAAAAGTAAAACTGGTAAAAATAGGTGGTAAAATTGTGTTGGAACAGCCTTTTGGAGCACTGGTTGTGAAAGCCCAAGATATCTTGAGTGCAACAAGGGGCCCCACAGCTAGTGCAAGTGACATTTGTGCCCGCTGTTCCCCCTTCAACTATCCTATCATTTAGATATTCGTGTATAATGCATGTCACGTTCTTTCTGTCGTTCTGCGACACAAAACAGATTCTCATAGTGTGTACGATTAGTAGCGACTCGTATATTGACCAAAAACTATCTGAAAATGTCTAGTGTCGAGACGTAGGTCCTACAGTACACTGTGCTGGTGTCACTTTGTTGTTTTTTTGAGTGTTCATCCTTCACTGGGGTCAAACAGTGACCGCGGGCCCTCTGCCCCCTCCACCCCTCCCTCTTGCTGGAAATAATTACTTTCCAGCACTACCATCCTCCTTAGCACCACCCATCTCTCTTCCTAGTGGCACGCCCCTCCCCAGCCAGCACCGAAACTACACCATCCAGCACCTCTTCCAACATGACCATTGCCTCTTCAGGGCACTGCCATTCCCTTCATCCACCCCATTGTTCCCATTAAGCAGCACTTCCTCTCTAACAGTTACCATCATCCACCCAAACATTTTAAACCTTCCATAATCAATTCTATTACCCTCTCCAGTATACACCACCACCACCAATATCCTCCTCATCTACTACCATTGCCACAACATGATCTTCTCCTGAACCTAAATCCTCCACAGAGCTATTATCATTCCCAATACCATATTCCTCTCCAGCCTCATAATCCTTCCATTACTATAATTCTCACCCCCTCATTCCATCTAACCAGTGCCATCATCCTCCCCCAGAAAGCATTACCACCTCCCCCCTCCCACTCTCCTTAGAAGTCAATTCCTCACTCTTTCCAGGACCCCTTCATAGCTCCAGTACCTTTTCTTAGCACCTTCCTGCCCGTGTCTACAGTGCCTATCCCTTAGGGCTCACCCATTGAGGTGTGCCACCTGGTGGGGCTTCACTACAAATGCCAGGAGCCTCATGGGCTCTCATTCACCCTCTGGGATCTTGGCTGGAGCTCCAAAATCACTCCAGCAAGATCTCATCTCGCTCGCCATTGGTTTCCTGTTCGGGGATTCTCACCTGCCCAGGATGGACACTCCACACTGCTTAGAGAGAGGTCCTCCAGGGTTCGGGACCTCTCTGGCAGGTGGCACTAGTGGCCAACCTCATCCCCTTCCCTGGGCAGGTTGGACAATGACCATAGTGCAGCGACGGGTCTCGGGAGCTCTTCCTTCATGTCCTCAACTCTTGATGAAGATGACCCCTGTCATCTGGTGCACACAGCTGACAACCAAGCATCCCGGGGTCGGGGCCCTTGACATTTTATATTGTGTGATATTCTCATTCCCATTATATGTAAATTGTTATTTCACATACCGCATGGATATATGTTACTTCAAGGGCTTGTATGAATATTTATTTTATAGATGCGTCAATGGGTCAAAATTGGTCAACTTTAGGTAGACCTAGAGTGCACTCCACCCCAACACGTCAGTGTGTGTGTCCGTATTGCTGGACATAAATGTGTGCAAAATGCTACAAAAACATATGTCAGGGATGGCCTGTATGCTGTCTTGTTGCTGGTATCTGTGTTATTTTGGTTATCTTGGCAGGGCTGTGAGATCAGCTGCTCAGCATGTTCTCACAAGTGGGGTCTTAATGGTGTTGCTGCATCTTACACTGCTGGAGTGTCATAATTACAATTAGACAAAAATTAAATTACCACAATTAAGAATATGGAGACAACTATAATGCTAATACAAATATTTAACATTTTACTAGTGTAAGTGCTACTGCTAAGCACAAAGTGCCTAGTTGTTGTTACAACTAAGCAATCTTGTGGGCTGACAGAGTCCAAGCTACTGAAGCTGGTGCCATATGCATTTGTTATACTTTGTTCTCAGGGCAAGACCCCCATCCCCCCTCAAATATGGCTTTAAGCTTGTTCATACAGAAGTCGAGCCTGGCCCCAAACAGGGCTTCGGGAGTAGGAACTCCCAGACAACCATCCAAGTATTGGAACCACCATAAAATAATGCAGATAAACAAATGGATAAGAATTTGAGTTTTGGCTGGCCCAAAGCAAGTTGCTTTAATGAGTCCATTGAAACATATATATATATATATATTTCTATGCATACCTTTACTTGCAATCAGCACAGTCAGCTCACAATCGATTGGGTGTGGGTTTGATTCTTTGGCAGGACAAGATGTTTTGGTATATTTCCTTACACCCAATACATCTGTTTGCCAACAGTAAATAGGTACTTGTTGACTACTGTAGGGATATCCTAGGGGCTGGTACATCATTAGCATACAGGGAAAGGGGAGGGGAGTGAAAGAAAGCTCAATAAACCTAACAGGCTTCCTGTCCCTAACAGTGGAAAACTATTTTATCTAGTGTGATGTTCTCCCCATTAGCAGGATGTGTTCAGCAATATAAAATCAGTTACCTATACAGTGGCTACATTTTCTTCAGCAATAGAACTATATCATAGTGGTTAGCTTATGAAACTCTAAAGTCAAAAGTTGTTTGGTCAAGTCTTCAATATGTTCAATATGTTCTGCTTAACCTTGGCATTAAAAATTCAGCCCTATTATCTAGCATTTGCATCTGTCACCAGCTGTATGCAGTAGGTTGTGCCAGCACTGCTAAAATAGTTTGGGCATATTTTGTGCACAAACAAATTCAATTTTTGGATGTTTATCTAATTTAAAAATTCCAGGTTTAACTAATAATTAAACACCAAATAAAAAAAGCCAGTTACTGGCAAATAAAAAAATCTATATAATTAAGCAGTGTAAGGTTAGCAACATTAACTACTGTAGAAAGGAACAAATTACCCCTTGCTGTGCAAACTATGTGTTCGGAATGTATAACAATCATGTTGTAGTTTAATCAAAATGTTATTTGTAATAATGTTGCAAGAGAGAGTACCTTTTGTTGTCATCTCTAGCGAAATATTTTTCTACTTACTTTTTCATAGCTACAACTTTCTAGTGCTGCGTGATTTCTTTGGATTTCTGAAGGAGGTACTATACCCACGTGTGCAACTGTGTATGGTGAGTGTTACTTGACAATAAACAAGTGGAAATCCAGTCGTGACATTTATATTTTTATATTGTTTCCTCTTTTCAAAGTTGCCTCATCTGATGTGAATGGAAATATTATCAAGAAAATAAAAAAAAGGCAGTCTCAGTTCTCCCAAATATTGCCTGCAGGTTAACCATATACAACTGTTCTTTGGCTGCATGTAACCTAACCAAACCAATCTCCTAGTTGCTTGCAATATTAATATGCCTTTTACAATAGGAAGAAGCAAAAACATATGTTCAATTTGATTTACTCTTGCAAAATAGTAACAGTAAAAATGCTACTGATGAACACATGCCAGTCCTGAGACAAGTTAAGGACTGTTGAAGATCCTTAACACTTGACTTTATCACTTTCAACATTCATCCACTTTCCGGTTTATATATATATATATAATAATTTTACAGCTAAATTTGTATCTAGCTGTACAGGTACCATCCAACACACAATATCTCGCTTATTTCAGTTTATAACTTTAGTGAGCATATGAATATAATCTAGAGAAACAATCTTTGGATATAAAAGCTTTAGTGAAGTTGGACAAATCATGTTTCAGTAAAACTGCTAAGAAATAGGATCAGAGCTATTTTTCTGAGAAAGGGAGAATGCCTTTAAGAAATCTAAGTTTTAAAGAAATTTGTCTAACAGAAGGATGAGAAGACAAAATTTAGGAAATCATAAATTATCCAAGAAATACAAATACTGTATGTGTTACGTAGCCATTCTTAAGTAATACATCTTGCAACAATGATGTATGTTACATTACATGTGTTCATCATTACAACTGTACATTTGTTAAATGTTCTGGGCACAGTTACACTAGCCGATAAATGTATTAAAGCCAAATTTACATAAAATGGCATCACTTAACAAAATAAAACCAAATTTGTTCTTTATAAAAGAACATCAATGAGATACCACATAATTTCTTACTTGTGAGTTTGGACCATTGTTAAAAACCCTGAAGACAGTTATGAAGACAGCTGTAGGTCTTTCACCCTGCCATGACTTCAGAAATTTGAGACATGCTTGGACCACGACCAAAGAGATACAGTATATACAGGATTTTCTTCATCATCCACATCCTTAAAACTTCTTTCCTGTATGAATAAAATAATATTTTACAAGTTTATACTGTATCTTCTTCCCTTCCTAAATCTGACAACCACTATGGTAAAACCTCAACCACAGCCTCAAACACCATTCAATATTTTATACTTCATTTTTTTTCCCCCCATTGTTAATATCAAATTCAATTGTTTGTTTTACCCATCCTGTGCTGTCCCTATTAGACTGCCTCTGTTTCCTAATTCAACTTTTTGTTTTTCCCAATACTCCTTCCACTGCAACATTACTTATTTCTAGCAACAACCATAATTTATAATTTTCTCGTATTCCTTCCCGCTCACACAATCAACAGTCCATATTTCCCTCGCACCATCCTTTTAAACAATTTTTATATTACATTAGTGTGCAATTTCCATTTTACAATTAATTTTATCTGTATTCATTTGAGCCATGAACTAATAATATGTCCAGTAGAAGTAAATTTTTCTCCAACTTGTTCTGAATGAAAATTACTATAGTGACCAAACATGATCTAACCAAAAGAAACCTAGCCTTGTTTAATCTGTCGCTTACAGAATTTCTAGAAAAGCATGGCTAAATGGTATGGGCAAGATCAGGCACCATGTTTGTTAATTTGTAGCCTTCACACTTCGCTTGAACAAAAGTATACGGGTAGAAGCCTATTTTCCTACATGGGGATTTTGTTCAAACTGCAATGCATATGCAAGTTTGTTATTTACCCTATCAGGAGAGTAGTGCAATGAAAAATCTTCAAAATAACCTTGAAGCATATTGATGTAAGCACAAACCCATCATAGCCCACCTTTCTCCAACTCTAAATTTAAAAACCCAGCACTGAATGTAATGAAAAACCTCTTTCTGGATGAGTCCTGGTGACTCCCTGAAGCTATCCCACAGAGATTCTTCCATGCAAATGGGTCATGACATCACATGTGGGGGTTCTGTTTAGCCTACTGGGGGGACCAAAGCCAAAACCCAGGCCCTACCCTCACAGAGGCACACACAGTGAGGGACAATTCAGCACCACACTGGGAAAGCATGCAGAAAGTCAGAAGCTTTTACAGACCATTGGGGAGAAAACAAAGACCTAAACTGTGAAACTTCCAAATAACTCTGCAAATGATTCAAAAGGAACAAGGGAAATGTTCAAAATTAGTGAGAAACTCAGTAGTACTAAATGCCACTCCCAAATAAAAAACAATGACATCGACTATGACAATTATTTGTGGTGCACATATAACATAACCAAGATTTGCTCACCAAATATCAGCTGATAGTCTCAGTACTGTACTGTACAGTATAACAATTCAATTTTTATTTATTATACATCATTCCTTCTGATCGTCACATAGGTTAGAGTAATCTTTGACAAACAATTCCATGTAAAATTATAACTACAGTATATGACAATTACTAGCAGTGCACACTAAAGATGATCAAGATCTCAATATAAAATTTAATTAATTTATTATGTATATTCTTCATTTTGATCATATATTTGAAAGCACTCGAGAAAACAATTTTGTCAAAATTATATACATGCAATTGTTATTGGACCCAAGAATCTAAAATGATTATAAAGAACCTTCTCACCAAGTGGTGGAGCAGGCCAGCTGATGCCGGCCTGCTCCAATGATCCAATGAACACTCTGGGCTGAACACAAACTGTTCAGGCAATGCAGAAGTCCATAAGACCAAGGATCCTCTATACATGCATTACTGACTTTCACTTACTTGAGAGAATAATCGAAGTACAACTGTTCCACCCATCCTTGCATCTTCTGTCTGAATGTAGCATCATGTGACACGAATGCTCCCCTGGTGGCCGACCGAGCCATTAAGGTGTACCGGTCAACAACATCACCATGCTCCCTCGCGATGGCGCGAACTGTGTTTACATTCCTTTATTTGGGAATAGATGAGCTAGTAAGTAAAACTATGATCAGGTACATTATACAAGAAAAATTAAATACAAATTATTCTCATCGATTGATTTCAAACACTAACACTAAATGGCTCAATAAACTTTAATATAGAACTATAAACATTTAAATGGCTAAACAATCACCCTTTAAACATAATCATGTCACTCATGATCTTACATAAATTTTATCCCTCTCATCCAATATACCAGTATGTTAAACAAGTCTTCTGCACAATCTAACATAGCATATAACCCATCACAACATATAACCCATCACAGCATAATAAATAACACAGTAACAGTAATGCTTTGGTGCTATATTTTTTTATTGTCAAAAGAGAGACAATGGCTAAGAGTTAGGACAGATTTATTTGTTAAGAACTGCCAATAACTTGTAGCAGTTACTTGTTGATTCATTTGATCAATTACCTAATGATGTATCCAGTAGAAATTAATTTTGAGTAGAAGTTAATTTTGCTGGCTTCTTGTATGAGCAACAAAAAGCCAGCAATGAATGTTATTAGGGGCCTGTTTTTGGTGGATCCCTTGCCAGTTTCCCAAGCTGCCCACCTCACTAGCAAACATACTTCATCAAGCCTCAAGCACCAAGTAATGTCTAATCACAAGACCCTACCAGAGACCAGGGGCCAGATTCATGAAGCAGTTACGCAAGTACTTGCGAACCTGTACATCTTTTCTCAATCTTTGGCAGCTTTGTTTACAATTATTAAACAGTTAATGAGCTCCGAAGCACCAGGAGGCTGTTTATAACAATAACAACAGTTGATTGGGAAGTTTTCGTGCTTGTAAACTGTTTAATAAATGTAACCAAAGCCGTCAAAGATTGAGGAAAGATGTTCACGTTCGTAAGTGCTTGCCTAACTGCTTCTTGAATCTGGCCCCAGGACCAGGATACGGCCTTCTCAATAAAGGCAGGAGAGTGTGCTGATAAGGATCACTGGTTTATAATAAAAAACTACAGAAAGGTAGAATGCTCCAGTACAAATAAATGTATGTAAACATTTGCAATGCTGCCCCTAACTATGCAACAATCATTACCTGGGTTAAGCCACTGGTCCATCATCTACGCAGACTGCAAGATGGCAGCATTGGCCATCAGTGGCCTCAAAACACTACCCCATACATCGTTGCACTGATCAAATTCACTACCCTTAAACAACACGAGGGAAAGTTACGGCAAACCCCCACAGTGGCCCACGGCACACCTTGCCTCAATAAAAGAGGGGGGACCCAAAGACCTAGCATAATTCATAGCCCTCTACATGGGAGGGGAAAAGTGGAGCCAAGTGCACAATACCAGTGCACCTCGTTTCTTTTTTCAAAGGAGCACCAAGAAAGGAAAGGGGACACACTTAGTACACATTCCCATAACATGTCTCTCCACCTGCTCCTTAAGGCATCTGAACCAGACATAGGCAACAGACAAAACCAGAACAGCCCATTTTGTGAATGGGACTCGGACAACACAGAAGTCTATGACGACATACATCACAGACTCTGCGATAGAAACAATATAAATTCCAGCAGGCAGAATGGTGAAAAAAAAAGTAGAAAGCCAACAAATTTTCAGACTTGGCAACACACTGCAAGAGTAAGAGTATGCCACCACAGAGCGTAATTAATAGAAGCCAGCAATGAATGTAATCAAGAGCCCGTTTTTGGTGGATTCCTTATAGCTGGGTGGCAAGGGATTTGGTGGGGAGACATGATAACCATCCACAAAATTCTCAGGGGAATTGACAGGGTGGACAAAGATAAACTATTTAGCATGGGTGAAATTTTCTTTACTGGGCAGCCTGAGTAGCACATTGACTCTTGTACTAATGAGGCATCAACAAAACTACCAGGTTTATGAACTTGCATAGAGTTATCAAATAACTGAACAAGAATCTGGTGTGCTCATAGAGGCAAGCAAATCATGTAGATCTGAAGTGAACTTCAAAACAAAATAAAACTAAACAGAAAGTAACTTAAAAAAAAAATAGCAGCAATTTGCCTTGGATCAACAAACTATAATCTAGTATCCAAGTGCACCACCACCAGATGGTAGCTCAAGTCACCCAAGGATTCAACCTGCCTCCTTGCCATACTCATGTGCCACCTCCAATATACACTACCTCTGATCCCCATAGGGAACAATGACAAAGAAGAGCAGATATGGGGGGAGCTACTGAAACCACCATAGTAGCACCGTGATAACACACACTCCCTGCAGCAATGTGTCTAAGTTCAAGTCCTGGCCACATAAGACTGTCTGGGCGTCAATCCTTAACCGTTTGCCTCTGTTCACCCAGCAGTAATCGGGTACCTGATTGTTAACTGACTGGCAGGTCATGTTCCAGGGAAAACTAGTGAGTAAAGGTTACCATGATCTATGGGAAGGGAAAGCTCTAGGGCCGCTAACAGGAATAAGTAGTCATCCGTTCCTATACTCTTGTGTACCAAAAAAACAAAAGGAGCATTTTATTCCATTCTATGCTTAATTTCTGATCTGGCCCTCAATAGCTCCACAGGGCATACTCCTAATCATGCCTTAAGAGGCTCAAAGAAAACAGATTAATAAAAACAAATGAACAAAGTTGGATGCTGACTAGTCAACCTGTCCTCTTACAAATTACGTCTGAATTTGGAGGTTTGCCCATAGGGCTGAAAATAGAATTTGAAAATGAAAATTTTTTAAAATAAATTTTGGATTTATTTTTTCAAAACAGTAAGTTAAGGGTCCTCTGGTAGGTTAGGAGGGCAGGAAATTATCCTAAAGTTTAAAAATGTAATGAAAAACGTCAATTGAAAGTGTCTCTCCTAACCTAACAGACTTGGCCAGAGGACCCAAAAAGAAAACAGGACAGTACAACATTTCCATGAGCTGATTTAATTTAAAATTACATCCATTTTTAGCCATAGCATGCATAGAAGGGAAAACAACATTTTGAAGAGGACGGGTTGGACTAGTAGGGCGAGAAATCTATATACCCAGGGCTAAACAAAGGGTGAACTCAGTGACTAGAAAGGCATCCAGGTGTCACCCAGGCCCGATGAGGACGGAAAACATCAAAAAGATAAAGAGCAACCAATACACTGTTAGACTGGCAGAATGTTACCCATAGACATGCAGTATTAGCAAAGAAGGTACAGTAGTAATAGCAGCATACTTGCACACATGTATACATAAATACACATCAGATAGGCTGAATTGAACCACCTGACAAATTACCCGATTAAGTCTGGCAATGGAACAAGGCATCAAAGAAAACATATTCACAAGAGAGCAAACTCATCCATTCCTAGGGCCCACCATTCCATAATGACCACATGCAGTGCTAGGGATGGTACCTGACCCAAAAGTCCCACAAAAGGGGACAGGACTGACCAACCCCCACTGCAGGCTGTGGGAAAGGCTCCAAAAGGCCAAAAGATTCAAGAGTTGGCAAAATGAGCCAGATTAGTGTCAAAGGGTTAAAAGCTGGCAAAATGAGCTAGATTAGTATCAAAGGACAAAGAGCTGGTGAAATGAGTCGGATTGGTATCGACTGTGAAAGGGCCAGTGCATACTATGAGCAGAATTACTCTTCTGCATTGCGTAGTTATGACTTCAAGCAAAAAAGGAACTCGCAACAGGATGTGCAACGGTCTTGGAATCTGACTCTCCCGAGAACCTCTCTTGACTAACTGCAGACGAGGTCCCAGCCCTACCAGTCCACCTCCATGCAGGGGCAGAACCTTGAGAAAATGACAAATGGTTAATAGGCCAACAGGAGAACACTGCCACAAACAGAACTTGAGATAATGCAGCCTCTGGAAAGAGGAGAGGCAAGAAAGGGGAGGCAGACAATAGGGAGTGACCAAGCTGAATCTAATGAAAAGGCCAACACAGCCCATGAACACACAATGTGGGCTAAGTTAAATTGTTGCCACTGCCTTCTAAAGGAGCAAGGCAAGGTTGCTAAGACAGGAACCCACAACTTCATGGTTCCACATCTGGGATGGTATTAAGCAAAGCCTCGTGGAGTCGCCCAGAGAGCCCCTCCATAAGGACCTAAACCAACAATACTGCCATCAAGTGCAAAAGTGCCATGTGTTCATTCACACTAAGAATCCCAGACAGCACAGGCAGCTGCACATGGAGTTGCCACTTGCCCATACCCATGAGAAATGCCGGAGCAAACAGGCAGTCAGAGTGGAGCATAAGGACTACTCAAGAACACCTGAAAACACAACACGCTTCCTGCCAATCAAGCGTATTGGTCCGACAGAACCTTTGCCAAGCCCTAAACGAAAAGAGAAGGGATGTCAGTCAGCCAGGATGAATCCGTAACCTCACACCACAGTCAATAAGCTGAAACAGGCCCACTCAAAAAGAGCCTGGTTCCATCAATGAGAAAAGGTTCAAATTCCACAGGAAGTAACTGAAACAAGTCAATGTGAGCCACAGAAAGGGGAACGTGGGAAGACGGAAGCCTCCAGAAATATGGCGATTCCGAGGCAACATATGGGACTTGGAGCCGAACACTAAGGGGGAGCAGCCAAACAATCATACTTGTAAATGGAATATTTAAAGTTATTTCCCCTGAAGCAAAAGACCCTCCAAAGAGAAAACCCTCAGCCCCAGAAGCCTACCATGAAGACCCCCGGGGTAAAGCCGTCTCAGAGCATGGGAAGGAAAAGGAAGGGGTTGGCGAGTGGTTGTGAGGACAATCGCCCCAAAACCCCGGCGAGTAGGAACCCAGAGTGCATGCAGCCATAACATAACAAAGCTAAGCCCACACAACAAGCCAAATAGAAAAAAAACACAGGTGAAGCAAAAACTAAAATATAAACCAGATTATAAACCAAATGACCTCCACAGAAACAAACCCAAGGATGGCCAGCACTTTGATCAAAGCAGAGATGCTCTTCACGTCTGAAAACCTCAGAATACTACCGTTCAGCTGGACGTCAGCAAGTAAGGAATTATTAAAAGAAGGCAAGCTGTGTAAACCATGTAGCACCACCAAAGTCACAGGATGTTCAAAAGGTGCTAAATATCATTAAGAATGCCAATACTGTACTGTATTAGAACCAAAGTACCAAAGTGCATATGGCGAGCGATATCAAAGGTATCAGATTCACTAAGGATTCTATCAAGGAACAGTCAGGAAGCAAGAGACACAAACTTCCTAAAAAAATCAGGACATTCTACAAGATGCACGACCGTAAGAGGGACAATGCAGTTTGGACAATAAGGAGGAGGGCGCCGCTCCATTTAGTGCCAGAGTTAAAAGTGTATGGCCCAATATGTAACCCGGCCAGAGCTGTTTCTTACCGTTGGCTACGGTGGTAGGATGAAGGCTAAGGGGACAGGCTACCATTATGAATGAGCAGTTTGTTACCAGTAACACAAGACCAATGACCTTGCCAATGGTCATGAATTGAGGAATGAGTGACTGGGTAGAAATTGGAATAAGGAATGCCTTTTTGGGGAACTAGGACAAGTGTAGATAGCCTCCTTAGTAGCAGTGTCCACACACTCATTTAAGAAAATACCAACATGACTGGGAACCCAGCAAAACTCAACTTGCTTAAATCTACTTAAGATTAAAAACAGCCAATATTGAAGTTTTCAACTTTCCATATCATGCATCAGTTGGATCATCTCCTTCAATGCTCCATACCTAGTTCTAGTACGACCCTACGAGGAACCTTGAAAGGTTTCCAATAGCCCAGTAACTAAAATGTCACCTACCTAAGTGCGTGGTTTGTTTCCCCCATAGGCAGCATAATCTTACCTTAGAGGTCATGCAAGTGAATCTGCTCAGGAAAGTGCTTTTCAAATATACTCGATGCCTATTATAATTTTTTTACAAAACGTATTGAGAAAAAACTAACTTGAGTGTGGCCACTAATACTTAAAATTAATTTCCTATTGTCTTTGATTTCTTATAAGCATAAATGCACACACATGCATACAAGAAATCAAGACAGTTAAGAAATTAACAATGCTCACCGTATAATCAACAACATTTCCTTGGGTATTTCCCGCAGAATCTTGTTTATTTGATCGAACCTGCCGGCTGTCATCTCCTGCATGTACTCTAAGTCAGCAGCACTCATTACATTTTTAAGTAACTGGAAACTCTGACCTTGAACAGGGTGCTGCATAAGCATTTCCGCAAAAAGCAAGTAGTCTGGAAGTTAAAGGAAATGAAATGCCTTTATTATAATACCAGAGTGTAAAGTCAATCTTCTTGGACCTAAGGTCATAACCTATTGACTACCTTTACTTAGGCATTATTTAGAAAGTTCTAAGAATCACTCTCCTCTCATTATGTTGGTACAGTAGTGTATATACTACCCACCTGGATATCTTTCCTAAACAAAAGTCTAGTATAGAAGCATCAGTTTGTTTATGATTACAAGTCTGCTCAGAGATAGTAGCTCAGGATATTTATTTTAAATAAATGGTCTGTATGGCATTAATTTTTTTTACTAACAAATACTGCATTTTAACAAAATTAAACCTATCCAAAAGAATTTAAAGTCTCCCTCCAAAACTAAAATATATTGCACCCACATAGATACAATTCCAGACAACTGATAATATTCATTTTGCATCACAGGAGAAAATCAGAAAAATAAAACCCAATTCCATACAGCATTCAGCATCTTGCTGAAAACCTTCAATATGTTAAATATCATCACTGCACACACAAGTGTACGCTGTATCTATGAAACTTTGAACTCTAATTCTAATCCTGACCTCAAATACTTCCTAGAGGACTGCAACAGAACTCATGGGCAACACACAAATAGCACATCTATTTGTGAACAAATCCACAAGTGCCGTGATGAGGGTTCAAACCTACGCACAGGGGTATTCCCAGATGCGCCTTGGTCAACTGTACTACGACATTTTACATATCATGTTATTGTGATTTCTGTGTATCTACTCGTCATAACGAAACAAAACGCTTAACGAAACCAAAAATGTTTTGCACATTATGGGTCCTAAACTATGGAATGACCTCCCAATTAATTAAGGATAAAAAATGTACTTCTTGCAACCAGTTAAAAAGACAAAGAAATACAGTACCTAATTAACATTATATAACCAATTTGACTCACATTTTCTCGTCCTACAAGTCAACCAGTGCTGTACCGTTATTGTAAACATTTAATACTATATCTGTACTGTTGCTGTAACCACACTTTCTATATTTAAGTAGTCTATGCCTTTCATCAAATAATACATACAAATTTGTAATCATTTTATAAACAAATGTCGTATTTATGTTGTGCCTGAAACACACTGCATATTAGTAGCTTTACATAAATTACCATCTGTACCTATGAATATTGTACTAGATTTCAAAATCATTTTTATTTATATAAAAAAAGATAATCATCATCATTACAGAATATCAAAAACCAAAGCTATATGGAGCCAGTAACCTTAGCACAGGGCTGCCATCCTCCCCAGGTGTTAAGCTGTAGTACTTCAAGAAACCTCTCAGAAAAGCTATAGTAGTTGGCATAATTTAAATGGAATGTTGTGTTTTCCTTGTCATTGTAGTTAGAAAGCCTAAACATTATGCTAAGAATAAGACAATTAGTCTAATACACCAATATTTTACAATCATAAAATAAAACTTTTTACATTTGATGCCTCTTCCTGAAGGGTTGAGGGGAGGGGGTGGAACTCTCCTTTGAAAAAATAGAAAAAACAGCTGCTATATTTAAATGCGGTCTTCCAGTATTTTCTGTTCTTGGCCCTTACGGCATCTTTCCCAAATATACTCTCTACACCTCTCCCCATGTACTTCTCCCACTTGTATCGTATGCATTCCTCCAACCCCACAATCTTTCCTGCCAATCCCATGTGTACACCTTTCTCCTTCCTCATAGGTACTACTAAAGAATATAAGAATAAAGGAAACTGAAGTAGGCCTATTGGCCTATACAAATGCAGATTGTATTTATATCCAGTCAAACTTGTTCATATACATGCCTAACATACACGTGAAACAATCCAATGATTCAGTCTATTATGTTACCCAGTAATTTGTGCCGTAAATCAACAACCTTGTTTTCAAACCAGGATTTACCCAGATCTTTACTCAATCTAAATATACTAATTTTATATCTGTTGTTGTACTTGCCTAGTTGTGCTTGCGGGGGGGTTGAGCTCTGGCTCTTTGGTCTTGCCTCTCAACTGTCAATCAACTGGTGTACAGATTCCTGAGCCTACTGGGCTCTTGTCATATCTACATTTGAAACTCTGTTAGGAGTCTGCCTCCACCACAACACTACTTAATGCATTCCATTTGTTAACTACTCTGACACTGAAAAAATTCTTTCTAATATCTCTGTGGCTCATCTGGTACTAAGTTTCCAACTAAGTCCCAGTGTTCTACTGTGTGTTTATAAATAAGGTTTTAAATATAACTATTATACCTTTCAAGCTTTTTTTTTTTGTAGAAGAGATTTCTAATTTCTAGGATTAATGTTATCAACCTTTTCTGTATGCATTCAAATGAATTGATATTCATTTTATAGTATGGAGACCAAACTGAATGGCATGATCTAAACACGGCCTAACAAAGGCAAGATAAAGCTGATGAACAACATTAGAGGTCTTGTTGCCAATGATTCAGTATATTTCATGCACTATGTATGAAGGACTACCACACTATATATTATACTATATATACCTTGTATATACTTTTGCCTCTTGTATACACCTTCCCTTGCTCCTTCCTGGATACTCATTAGTTACTCATCACTTTAGCACCATCTCAATATTATTACTATTATGATTCCCATTGAGATATCTGACACTGTGACCTTGTAATGTGACCCTGACATTACAGAAGTTGACACTACCACTTCCTTTAAACACATTAGTGACTGCCAGTTTATAGTCACTCATCAATACTGATGCTGGTCCTGCACATACCTCCACCAACCCATTACTTACAATGTAAAGGCTGCCAAGATCTATATTAATGCACAAAACACACAAAATGCGGCATTTACAAATGCATACATACTTTGTTGTTTTTTATCTTTTTGTATCATTCTGACAAAGCTGCTCTAACCAGAGTGGATAGATACTGAATAATGTTCACCAATATTAACAAGCAGGAAAACCAACACTATATATTCTGACAATCATTAGAATTGTCAAACCAAATTTCCTGTAAGTGAATGCAGAATGTGTGTGTGTGTGTGTGTGTGTGTGTGTGTGTGTGTGTGTGTGTGTGTGTGTGTGTGTGTGTGTGTGTGTGTGTGTGTGTGTGTGTGTGTACATGCACATGCATCTGTGTGTGCTCTATATATTTGTGTGTGCACACACAAATATATATAGAGCACACACATGAAGTTAGTACAGTATCTGATAAAGAACAACACAGACCATCCCCAAAAATACAAGGAATGACCTATCAGAAAACATAAATTCAAATGACTGTACGAGTTAAATTTATCCAAAGCATTTTGCAGGCTGCAATTTTAAATAATTACATACAGCAATGTATGAGGATACTTAAAAAGATACAAACCATGCAGATTACATAGTCTAGTCAATTCCATTATAATTGAATACTGTACCTAAATATTAGCAAAAGAGTGCTAGGAATTGCCTTGATGACTTCTAGAGTTCGATCATAAATATCAAAAAGCTCTCTTCGTAATTTTCTTTTCTCTTCCTTCGATAGTTTATTGAAGTCGGCATGGGACATTATATTTGGACCCCTTTCATTAAAAAACAGGTTAAACACATCGTGGGCAAAGCCTTCGGTGGATGGGACATAACGCTGCGCAATAGCTATGCAAAATAACTGGTAGTCCAAGGCTGAAACAGACCACAGTTGGCCAATGTCAGTCCACAATACATTAAAATAGCACATTTATAGCAAATAAAAATACAGTAACCAACAAATCCATGTTATGTATGGAGCTGTAGAACAAAATTTTTGTCAATAATTCAGTCAGTCAAGATCATCAGTGGATAAGTCTGCATTTGCATTTCACAAGGCCTCACATCAATAAATTCACGACGGCAAACGTCTAAGTCATTCGCTAAATATACCTTATCTATTTATACACTATACTGTGTCTTATATTTAAAACAATCACATCAATCATACTTTTTCTGATGTATGTTCAGTTCCCAACCCATGCATATTGTATTTCTAAACTTTCAAGTGTAGGAACAGTGCAACAATTGCATTCAATGTCAGATATGTTTTCTTCATTTTTATGTAGCCTTTAAGACTTCATACTTGGTGATCATTCCTAGATTTGTTACAGTAAATGTTACTCAGCAAATTCAAATAACATCCGACACTCCAATCAACATCAATACGTTGCATTAATTATTTTCAAAAGATATAATGACGACAACTGATACTATACAAAATGTACCTTGAACTCCATCAATGTGAATGATGAAAGGGAAGAAAAGATTCAATAGGATCAGCCAATAAGATTAAAATAAAGAAAAGCTCTAGTAGTAGATGGATTAACAGCCAAGATGTTATAAGACAGTTCAGATAGTCTTGTATAGTATCTGCATCACGGCTCTACAACTTCAGCAACGTGCCAGTAAACATGCATGTAAAGCATCCATCGAGTGTTGGTGGTGTACCGAAATCAAAGCCAGGTAAATCATCAGTTTACATGTGGAAATACAAGTGCTAAATTGGCCTGATATTTCAGACTGGTCTTCACAGATTGCCTCTGCTATCAGACTGGTACTCATGACACAACATTTATTTAGAACATTGACATAAAACATCAAGTGCAAAAAGTGTGACCCCATTGAGAGTTTAAAAAAAAAATACAAAAAGCACACTTTTTTTAATGAAGAAATGTTTAAGTGTTAGCTTCAAGATCATGCAGAGATGTGGCCCTCAAGTAAGTTTAGGTAATGTCTATAAGTTTTTTGATAGAGCACTGTCATTATTTGAGGACTTATAAAAAGAGAATGGTGAGAATTCAACATTGTTAAACCTCACAGCAAACACTAGCTGGGTTGAGCCTATTAAGCAATGTTGAAACATGAACAGCATCAAGATGACTGGTGAAGTGGTGATGCAAACAAGCTGAAAAGATACACTAAAATTTTTACCTTCAAAATGCAGCTGTCAAAATTGATACCTCATCTGTTTGAGGTAAGAAAAAGGCCAAAAGTTATCTATGTCTACTCTGGTTTGGTGAGCTGTAGAAGGTAGCCAGGTGACAGGGTCAGTGTGTCATTTGGCACTAGATGCAAGAGCTGCACAGGGGTACAGTGACTGACTTTATGTTCGTTGTCTCATTACTTATTCAACACAAACACTTCATTGTGTTAACTATTTATATACACAATTGACAAAACAGAGATTGAGTAATGTATATAGGCCTACAACTTAATATGTACACCTATTGCATATTCATTGCACAGCTCAAAGGAAGTGACTTGCAACCCACTCCTTTGTTCTGTCCATTCTGCTTCAGAATGTCATCCAGGCATAGATTCAACCACTGGCAGGAAAAAGCAAATTATCATTTGACACGGGTCACTAGTTCATAAACCTCAAATTATCAGCCAAGGACAGGCAAGATGGGGAGCCTATACACAACAGTGAAGCATAATCAAAAAATTAATCTTAAGCATGACCTCCAATGGGACATCAAAGTTCCATCGTTCATGGCTTGGTACCAGCAATACGAGTGAACTGGATTGGCAGGTATAACCCTAGGGTGACCCGAGCTGCCATCTGGTGGCATGCTGGGATATTCTTGTGTGATTTCTTAACATTAGAAACCTGCAGCTTTTGCCAACCTCTAATTTGTTTAATCAAAATACATAGTTTGTTTTGTTTCACCTGTATTCTGTACTTTCTGTGCAGTTTTACCCTGTTATGAGGTGGAAAGAACCTCATAACCTTAGAAAGAACCTTGTAGTGTATAAGAACACACTATATTCTGGTCATGGTGTTTAGTGGGTCTGAATATCCAGAGGCCCAGTAGATTTGTGGCAGTCTCTATTACCACAACCAATACATTGCAAACTTTCTGACTACTAGCCCAGAAATCAAATGTACAAATGTTCAAAATAAGCTAAAGACCTAATATCATTCATATCTAGACATATTTGTACTAAAACATCTAATGTTATTCTTTAACACTAGGGGAGGATGAACTCGATTGAAGCCTTAACGAGTATGATTACACACTGGCTTCCTGTCCCCCCGACAAAATGAATTATTATTATTATAACTTCATTATATCCACATAGGTGTATTATATCCATATTTATGCCATTTGCATAAAAACTGGGTGATAACTAAAGTCAATATTGCCCTGGGGATCGACGTATGACAATAACTTCTCTTTGAGGATTAATAACGTGTCAAATATGTAAACACAAAACAATGGATAGAGACCTGGGTAAATACTGGTATTGAAATAAGATTGTTGATTTAAATACAGCATGTCCCCGTGTGAACGGACTATATGGAATGAGGCCGATTTGTTCCACGAGGGATTTTTATATTTTTTTAGTGTGAAATATCTTCACAATTCCCCTGAAGCACATTTACAAAAACACAAATCCATCATAATGCAACATATTACAGAGAAACAGTAAATGTTGGACTGCTGGATTGTTTTAAGCGTAGGTTAGAAGTATATATACAAGCGAGTTAGGGTATAAATACTGGTTGCCTCACATAGGCCAATAGGCCTCTGCCGTTTCCAATATTCTTATTGAAAACAGTGCTGCACACATGCTTGCAACCGAGTCACAGCATCATGTGCACCAATGAGAAAAAGAGAGTTCCAGTAGGATCGATATTCGTATCTGTCATTGGTCACACACACATTAGTGTGAAAATTTGCACCCTTAAACAGGATTTTCTGAGTGTTAGTGAGCAAAGTGGTCAAAAAACACCCCCACCACACCCAGGAAAATTGCAAATAGCAAAATCCAACTCTATACTATGAGGAGACACTATCAAGCACCTACCAGTAGGCTCAAATATAGGAAAATCATGAAAAAAACAAATAACACCCCTACACCACAACCCCGAGGAGAAAACTAAATCGCAGAAGGCAGGTACTCGGCACATGCTAAGGAAATCCAGACATTAAGTACATGGAGTGGTTATTGCACCAGGAAAAATTATCTTATGCGTGGAAATCAAGCACAAAGTGAGGGTTGCCATCTTCTCCACACACTATTGTGATGGATGACTTATTTCTATTTTTTTTCCCCACAGGTGGGATACAGGAACAAATGACTCCCGACTCCTGTTAGCAAGCCGAGATATCACTAGCAGGCCCTTATCATAGTTCTTGGGAAGCCTTACCCACTAGTTTTCCCTAGAACACATGCTGCTAAACAGTTAACAAACAGGTACCTAATTGCTGCTCGGTGAACAGGGACAAACAGTTAAGGATTTGAGCCTGGTTAACCCTCCCTGACCAGGACTCAAACTCAGACCAAATAGCTCACGAGTTACAAGGCGAGTATTTTACCATTGTACTACCTGGTGGCAGTCAGGGTAATCTTTGATTACTAAATAATGGTTAGATTACTAACTAGTTGGTAGTGGAGTAAGACTTGGTTTTCGTTGCATTTCTAATTGTCGTTTGCAGGTGGTGTTAAGGGTTCTGATCCCTCCTGTATTATCGCAAGCTAGTCACTCAGTGACTTGAGAATTATCCCTGTCTCCCTTCCCGAACTGTTACACCACAATTATAAAAGTTCCTTGTCACAGTGGGGCACAAGGTTAATGAGAGCCTGTCAGATGATACAAGTCATGAGTACACCATACAGACTCTGCTCAGGGAGCATTCAAGAGGCATTAGCTCAGAAAGAAGAAATATGCAAGTCACATAAAAGCAAAATTTATGTCTGTATGCAGGATAATATGGAAGCATTTTCAGCAACATTATTAAAACAGAATTTTACCATTTCACAAAAGACATTATTATAAGCAAGAGAGACACAAGCGAAAAAAGGAAAGCACTATCTAGGGATAACTACTCGATACTTTCTCACAGACAAGAAAAAGAGAGACATACAACCAAATGCCAAAGAACAAGAGTCATGCCCTTCATGATAGCAATACTCCATAAAACATCGTTGCCTTTGTCTGGTGTCAGTGAGAGGTATTTTACTAAAGAAAATCTTTATGTTCACCGCAAGACAAAGAAGAGTTCAGTTGGTAGATGTTCAAAAGACTTGCTTAACTTCTCACGAGCTTCCTCCATTCTCTTTTGCATTTTGTCTTTATCTTCCTTCTTCATTTTATTCCAATTGCTTCGATTGAACTGTTTTGGGCCTTGACGTCCAAAGAATTCACTTTCAAACTTGTCTGATCCCGAAGGTGCAACATACCGCTGCGCCACCATCATGCAGAAGAACCGATAGCCATCTGTTGTGTGGACTTTTTGTTAATTATTGACTAACGGTAAGAGATAAGGACAGGTAGACCTAATTTAAGTGCAATATATATATCCATAGATTTTGTCCCATTACACATTAGTGTAGATGTTCAGTTAATCACATATCGTCTCATTTTCACAACAAGACATCAAATTACAGGTTATTAGGTTATTTTGAGGAGAAACTTTCCATTAACAGGCACAAAATTATGCTTAACACATCTGCCAGATGATATACAACAAAAGGTACTTAAAATTAAATTAGACATTATAAAAAGTATCTTTTATGGTCCCCTCTGGAAACTCTGCATATTTCAGAGAGGCAGTCGAGTGTAGAATCTTCCCGTGCGTCTTCAAATACAGTACACCACATTATTAGGAAGTGTGCTAAGAAACACCAAGATGAAAGCAGACTTTATTTATAGATAAAGTTCAGCTTGAATGCTTCGAGTCATATTTAATAGAAGTACATAGTGCCAGTGCTTATAACAGGAAAAGGAGGAAGGAGCAAGGCAGACGTCATCTGAATCAGAACAGGAGCATTAATGGAACAATTTGTTTTTTTCTTTGCTACAAACTTTAGATAAGGCTAGCTGCAAACAAACGTATCTCCTGGCCTTAAAAAAGGCTAGCTGCAGCTAGCCGTTTGGCCTTAAAAAAAGAAATAAATCTTTTAGCCTCAAGTCTTGAATGTAGCTTGCTTAGTCTTACTTCCTTATCTTCTCTGCACTTTTTCTCACTTGGAAAATAGCTCATTTAATCAATACCAGCCTTTCTCTAGACTTGCACATTTCAAGTTTCTAGAAGAGATATACGGTAACCTCTATGGGGTTGAGGTTCGAGACATCATGCTTTGGTCTCAATGACCATCTTGTCAACAGTATAGTATGAGGGCATTTGGTAGGAGCAGCAGATTCTTCCCATTGAGAAATTTCACATACATTTCTATTTCTTTGTTTATATTTAATCTTTACTTGGTTCTTTAGGGTTAAAAGTTTAATACAGAATACTGACTTTGGTTTTACTCCATCAGCACCACATGGTAGCAAACGGGAAGAAGTGACCATGCAGACTCTTCGAGAGATTGCAAAACCACTAGCTGTTAAGTGAAGCAAGCAGCATAGAACTTCATTACTGCAACTGATAGGGCAGAGAAAACAACTTGGGGACCGCATCCATGGCCACAGCAGTAGCCCACAAGGTAGAAGATGAGGGGGACTGACCAAGAGTTGGGATCAACTCGCAACTGCCCCAAATAGATCTCCTGCACTCTAAAGAAACAGCAAACCTCCACCAACTAGGTGCACACCTTATGGTCCACTGGCACTAAAGCCAAAGGGAACTTGAGCGCTGGGACATGGAGCTACAAAGACCTGATACCGTGGGGTAGGAAAGTGCTTACAAAGCACAAATGAAATGACTGCCTCAAAAAAAAGACTTCCAAGATAAACCATGGAGTGATGACCACCTCTTTCTAGTCAAAAACCTACATATGACAGTCTGTTCAAAGTCTGCACAAAATTCAAAGATCCATACAGTGAAAATTATTGTTTTCTTCCTGCCAATTAAAATGTACAAGTCAGGAAGTATGTGCGGTGGCTTAGATCATGGAATCCAGAGGTGGGTATGGTGCTGCCACCTTGTGGCAGTCAGTGCAGGTGGGTACAGCCCTCCTTTATTGGTCACCAGGAATCCCAAAAGACACTTAAGAAGTACTTGGAAATTTTATGAATAAACCTCTGTTGGTTATTCCAAGCTGGATTTAATGTTCCGAGATACAAGATAAAAATTTACACAGACTTTACACATCAGTTGAAAGTAAAACATTTTATTAATAAATAGAATCCTTGTGATTTTTTCATTTAATAATTCCCTTCATAATTAATGTTGCAAGTCAACTCACCTGTGACACCCAACTGGGCAGCATTTTCCTGCATATGTTTATGATTTCCCAAGACAATGGCCTTCCACAGCCGGCAAAGTGGCTGCCTCACTGAAGTAGGGAGATACTGATACAAGCCGTGATCTAGTATAACTATCTCTGCTCTGCCATGCTTATCCCGTCGAATCAAAACTGCAAAATTTCTTAGACGTACAAAACCTCTGCTTTATGCACCATATATATTTCAAATATCAAAGCTACATTATTATCTTCAATGTAAGTAATAATAGAAATTATTATATCCTTCTCCAAGGTAGCACTTAAAACAAATCTTCAACACATTTTTAAAAATAAATAATAATTGTTCCTCAAAATGATCAAATAATGACAAAGACAAATTTAAACTTTAAATGTTACCAAAATTTAGATAGAACAAGAATTTTTTTTAGAAAATTTGCCATTTATATAAGACTTTGTACTCTCTACCTTCACAATTTTCCTAAGATCTGTTAATATCCCAGCAGTTAAAGCAATATTTAAACAAAACTAAAACCTTTCCAAGAATAATCATTATCTCCATATTCTGCTTAAAACCAGCATATTCAAATTAAGCTAAAAGATCTCTGGAGAGAGGCTCCCCAAAACATTTTATATCAGAACACTTATTCTGCCACTCCCAAAGGTATGGATCCTTTGTGGGTTATTCTAAGGATGAGACTCAATCAGGTATACAGTACTAGCACCATCGAGATGAATGCATACCTGCATGGTCATATAAGCACATGGCAGTCATTGGAGAAAGTCTCATCACTCCAGACAAGACAACTCAAACTTCATCTTACCACCAGCAGGTGACAGCATCCCCTCATGATCCAAAGACCACACATGCAATATATTCTGTATGCACTACGGAATACTTTGACAAGGCAAGGATTAATTCTCTGGTAACTTGGCCTTGGTACAATCAGGTAACCATTAGCACGTTGGCTGTGCTCAATTTAGCTGGCTAGTGCTGTGTATAAGACAATATGAGCATTTCTTGCTTATCCCCCAGTCAATACCTGTATCTCAAGTCTCTTCAATGATTGCCAGGAGGAGTCCAGGAGAGTACTATTCCTTGGTATGAGACCGTTCCAGCCTAGTCATGGTTTTACATTTCAGTGATACCCATTAGTGTTCCATTGTTCTTTTTGTCAATTTAAAAGGTCCATCTTTCTGCTGCCTTCTCCCTATTGAGTAGGGAATTGTAAAACTATTAATCAAAGAAGTAAAATCTTTTGGTCCCCATGAGGAATCAGTAGCCTGTCTTCACATTATTTATAAGACAGGATTAGGTTAGGGGAGTCATGGAGTGGCATCACTAGAACTCTCTGAGGTTGGATTTAAACACACTAGTGACTGGAGCACCTTGCAAGACCCTGCAGAGAAGCACACAACTTTCAGAGTCAGGATCCTTAGAATGGCACAAAGATTTACACCTCTGGGAGCAGCAAAACAACATACTCAGTTTTCCAAGATGACACTAACAAAACAAACTCACCATTGCCTGGGTGTGGATCTGCATGCACAAATCCAGTGTGAAATATCTGTTCAGCAAATGCATTAATAAGTTTATTATCCACATCCTGCAAGGTAAGCCCATCCTTCTTGATGCTTTCTATGTCACTTACTTTGTGCCCATGTATATACTCAGCGGTTAACACTCGCTGCAAAAGAAATCAGATTGAAAAAAATGACACCAAAACATGAAAATTAAATTAATGCAGATTATCTTTTTTTCTGAAAGGTTGGGCACTAATGCTCTGTAAAGATAGCCATGATGCTAAGTCTAACAAAGAACTTTCTAAATAGGCCATTCATAAATTTTGAATACATTAGTTTATTAGTTTAAAATAAGGATAAATGAATGTAGTTATAATACTAGAACTACACTGCTGATATGAAGTCTCGGTATGACAATTCATTCAAGAACGTGAAAACTTCCAGGAAACTGACATCTTGGCAAACAAATTTTGGAAAAAAAAAATTGAAACCCCCTGAACAAAGTATCAACACAAATATCAGTAATAATCATATATTTAGCCCCTGGGACTCCTGTTATCACCATTTGCCGATTTTAGTGATTACCACACACTTTTCTTTTAAAGTGTAAGTATAGTTATAATAATCTGAGTGTAATGAAGCTAATTCATAATATTAATTAATTTGGTTGGAGGACAGGAAGCCAGAGTGTATTCACACACATTAGGCTTTTATCAAGGTCCCCCAATGCCAAATTACTGACCACACCCAGGATACAACCCCTCAACAAGCTGGCTAGCTCCTGAGTGTTAGCTAACTTCCTGTTAACTAACTTCCTGCTAACTTCCTGAGTACCCTTGAGTACCTACTCAATGCTAGGTGAACAGAGGCATTAAGTGAAAGGAAATGTGCCCAACCATTTCTGTCCCGTCCGGGATTTGAACCTGCATTCTCGATTGTGCGTCGAGAACGAACCCGACTGTACAACCAGGATCCTCGTGGGTTAATATAGATCCATGAAAACTTTATATCATTCTGTAATTGCTTACTACATGATAATATTATTGTGTATTTATTTACCTTTGGTTATCATCAAATCACAATTTGGTGTTACCTGCCAGTCTTTGAATCTATTACTGGCCAACATTTCCAGACAGAACAGCAGCAAAGGAGTAGGATGCAAGACACTTCCTCTGAGCTGTGCCAGGTATAGGTACCAGGTGCAATATAGGTGTACACATTACATTGTGGGTCTATATACAGTACTGTACTCTATCACTATTTTTGTCAATTAAGTGTACATTAAATTGAGTTATTCAACATAATGTGTAAACTAATGTGAAGCAATGAACATAGAAGCCTTCCAACTTGCATAAAAGTCTCCTCACTCCAGCATCACGAGTAAGCAGACCGCAGACTTCTTCCCACCACTACTCCTATAGCTTCCTACTACTATGCATGAAGTCAGAAAAGACTCAAGATAGTTGTGATTTTGTTACCTTTTCCTTACTTTTGTTGTGCAAAAACGAATATTGTGGGTAGTTTTTTTGCAGAGCCGAAGGACAGTTTTGACGACAGCCGGTCTTTGAGGGTTAACAGGAGGTTACCATGTAACCAGCCAGTTGGTTAGGTAGTGGAAAGCTTTTAAGTAGCTTTCACATTGAGCATAATAGTCAATGCACCATGCTGTCCTAGCTACATGGTAAACCCTTAATTTCTGCATGCACATAATCTTGTATTGCTGCAGATAGTTTTCCCCGACACATACCACGACAAATTTCACATCCTTCTCATTTCTTTTCACCCCATATCTTCCCTCATTGTTGGCTCATGGTTGATTACTTGGGCAAGGTTCCCAGTCTCGGTCATGCCTGTTCCGAGGACTATTACAAGTGGGGAGCTAGTTGGTAAACAAGGATTTATAACAAGGCTTGGGGCCCATGCCAGAATATAGTAGCTGTGCTAGAAACTAGAAGCAGTGCTGAAAAACTATGAGTTGTGCTTATATTAGCTTGCCTGTTATTCCATTGTCTGTCTTGTAAAAGTCTCCCTTTCTCATGGAAACACTCGTGTTCAACCAACCTGAAGAAAGATCACCATTAAAATCTTTCAAACTATTGCATTATTTCCCTGAACAATATCTTGATAGAATTTACACCCATCCTTTACAAAAAGTTTTTGAAGAAATAAAATACTGCAATCTTCACTCTGCTTACACATATGGGTTCCATGAGAGGTCCATCTAATGGTGATCTTTGCTCATAACTCACTCATAGTGCACTTTGCTTCACGATTTCAGAATGGTAAACCTCTCGGCACAGCAGTGGACGCTTCCAAAACTTTTTTACAGTACAGTATCGTATATTACAAATGTTTACTCTTTAACCTGTCATTCTAAGGCCTTTCTTCTATTCTTTGACAACTTATTTCTAACTTACTCTTGATAAGAGACATGTCTGCTGATGCAGACAGCTCAACTTCTGCCCCCTCCTCTATTAACTCTTGTTCTGCAAGACTGCTTTTCAAAACTGTTGCCTTCTCCTTTCGTATTCAATATTAATCTTCACAATACAGTACTTTATATCTAATGCTCTCCACTTTCATGCAGATTAGTCTATTTTGTACTCCTCCTCCTCATGTTTCCGTCTTGATACTGTTACTGCAGCCCTTGCCAAATCTTTCCCTTCACTCATTCTCTTATGTCTGATCTTAAAGCATCTTCTTGTAGGAAACTTGAAATTTAGCCAACTTGAATTGCAATAAAAATGTCTAATTATAGTAGAATGTAGTTTTTCCCTACTACATTAAGGCAAATTCAAGCCAATTACAATCTCGAAGACTGCTAATGTGGTTACCTTGAGGTTACCTTGAGGTGCTTCCGGGGCTTAGCATCCCCGCGGCCTCCTGGTTGCTGGACTGATCAACCAGGCTGTTGGACGCGGCTGCTCGCAGCCTGACGTATGAGTCACAGCCTGGTTGATCAGGTATCCTTTGGAGGTGCTTATCCAGTTCTCTCTTGAACACTGAGGGGATTGCCAGTTATGCCCCTTATGTGTAGCTAACTTGGATGTGGTGCCCACATCCAAGAAAGGAGAAAGGTACAAGACCGCTCTCATCGATATGCATCCCATGACAAATATTCAAAAGACAAATAAAAAAAAAAAAAGAGGAAGGTGGAGCACCTAAATAGAACTAACTTCATAAGTGAGACAACATGAATTCTGAAATCACACAAGGCATGCCTGATGACCTGAATGAGCTCCATTACATGGATGCCAAGATAAGGAGGTGTGGCTTCTACCTCCTTTACACTCCTTTACACGAGTATAAAGAAGGTGTGGCTTTTATTTTCCTAGGTTGTCAAAAAAGCCTTGTAAAAGGTCAATTTAAAATTGGAAAAGCAAGCTGGGGTAACTGGAACAACACTGAACTGGATTTAAAAACATTTGACAATATGGAAACAATGTTGCAAAAGGAGACGTCAGAATGGTGGGAAGTGGCAAGAATCATAAATGTTAATGTTTGTATACAAAACAAAACTTATGGGAGGTTAAAAACAGAAGAGGGCTGCACAAAACTACAGGAAGACCCAGACAAGCAGCAGATATGGACAGACAAATGCCTTCTGGATTTAAATTCCCAATTAAGCAAAGATGTTTTGGGAGAGAGAAGAGGAGAGCAGAAAATTTTTATTGGATATACCAGACCACAGCCAACAATCATAATCAACTCTTAAGCAAAGCAAACATAAGATAATGTACAGTGTAGTGTAAAGATTAAATCATATTTAATCTAAAAACCTCACATCTCTGCAACTGCCAAGAGTTATTACAGATTCTGAGGATATTTCACTTATTCTCAGCAGCTTCAGAGCTCATGTTTAATTTGTCTGTGTCTTTAGTTCTGCTGTCACATCTGGATCAGCTGCACCTCTAACAAAATCTTTGGTACAATTGAAATAACTAAATTAGAAATAATATAGCATCTACTTAAAGATACCCAGAGATTTCACAAAATATTAACAACATCCAACTTATCGGGCAAGTTTCCCCATCATCCAATTTACGAGCAACCTGGTTCTAAAACAATCAGGTGGATGGAATACAAGGCTACCAAAATCACAACATTGGCACTCACCCCAGGTAACAACCTGCAACAACACTACAGACTTACCACAAACCACCATTTTTCCAGACATCACCATCTCCAGCATGAACATCGTATAACAACCACTGTAACTAAACAATATCAAATATGCATCTAAAATTATCATACCTTGTGCTTGTGTCACCATAATAACAAATGTTACACAGTTCAAAGGAAAGCTGCTTGTTTGATCAGTTCACCTGACCTAACATCAATGCTTATGCCATTAGCTCCCATACAGTACATTTCAGGAACTGCAACCTGCATACAATATTCTCATGAATGATCACACAACTCTCCTTACATTGCAACAGCTTTTCACACTCCATATTATGCATGTTAGTGGCTTTGTAATAACGTACCAGTTAATCACCAACATATGTACTTTCACAACCCATTTTACCTTCTTGTGATCATACATTATATTAAATAAATACTACATTGACTAATTTGTCCATTCTACAGCCATCTTGTGAAATACATTACCACCCTACAGTTTCTCTGGCGTATTTCATCTACAAATTGTTTAAAAATGCTTTTGGAGAGAGCAATTTAAAACTTCTGCCGATTCTTCTTTCTCTAGTGGTTATCCTGTGTACAGACAAATTTGCCTTTGCCATAACCTATTCTACATGAAGAACAAACAACCTCTGAGGAAAATCAACTGAAGTTCCGAGATGATTCGAAACCGCAACCGAGACACTCCCAGCAGCTGATGCTAACCACTGAACCACTCCGACTTGCAGACGACGAGTCACAATAACGTGACCGAAGATATGATGACCAAACCACATATCAGCAGATGAAGAAAGGACTTTTTTGCTCACAACTTGATAATGGTCCAGGACAAACCGAAACGTCATTGTTTCTTCATCTTCTGATGTGTGGTTTGATCATCAATCTGACTGCCTGTGATTTCAGTAGAAATCAGCTGTATAACTTTTACCAAGCCAGGGTGGTCCAGTGGTTAGTGTGATTTCTGTGTAAACAACCTCTATATTATTGAAAAACTCAAAGTAAATCTGTAAAAGGTTTCTTCCACCTGAAAACGTACCTTACTGCAAAGGTCCCAGTGAACCTTTGGAACATACACATAGGACAATTTTGAGAGATCCTTTGCACAACGTTCACCATTGTGTCCTTCATTAATGAAGTCCAACTCTTGTTCCAGGGTGCCTTTGAGGTCCTACAATGATACCAATACTCTATTACAATGTACATAATTACTGTATAAATAATAGATTACTAAGGTAACCAATAGCTCAAAACATCAAAGAAAATTTTAGAATTAATTACCTTTTAAAATATAAAAACAAATGAAAACAAATTCCAAATTTTGTAATCGATATTCAATCAGATACCAATAATTAAGATATGCCTCGTATGTTAGCTCTTGGAAAACACATACTTGACTATCTTCATGAATTTCTCATCTTTAAATCTATACTCAAGAAAAACTATAATTGTAACCAAATACAGTACCTTCATAACCCACTTGAGGGAAAACTTGGGATGCATGATTTGTATAATTTCTAATATCAATTCTATGGTTGCTATGTCTCCCTTGAAGCGATCCTGAAGATCAATGTACTGAACTTTCACAGCAACTTCCTCCCCGCTGTGTGTCCTGGCTCGAAACACCTATGGAAATAATAATTAATAGCTCTCCGGCATCTAAAATAGCATGTACAAACACACCAACTATATGCAGATATTGCATTTTCTAGGTGTATCCTGTACTATTTAGTTTTATTCTGTCATCTCCAATGCCTTGCTTTCTTCCAGGAGCTACCCACCAGGTAGTACAGTAGTTGCAAAACGTTCTTCAGGAGACTTGTTCCCCAAACACACACACACACACCTTTCACTATCAAGCTCTCTTCCTACCATTCATTAATTTATATATTGTTTCACTCTTTCCACTATTTTTTTTTTTTTTTTTTTTTTTTTTGCTGATAGCAATTTATCAAGTGTTCAAATTTATCAATTTATCAAACATTATAGAAGGATGTGGCCCTCTTTTAAAATACAATATGTATGTACTGTACCTGAGCTAAACTAGCAGCAGCAACTGGCTCATCATCAAACTCTCTAAACATATCTTTGTGAGAACATCCAAAGTCTTCTTGGAAGAGCATATCAATCTCGTCCCACCTACGATTAAGGCACCTGTCTTGTAGAGCCTGAAAAAACAACTTGGTTATATTTCAAGTTTAGAAAAAGATCAAGCGTACATGAAAAGATCTTCTCTGAGTAGCCGCTCTGTTTCTCCCATTCTCTCCTATCTTTCCATGAGCTGTTTATAGTTCAGGTTTGGACAAAAGTGAAGCGAGTAACACCTCGCTACTCTGATGATGGTACAGTACAGGTGTTCACACCTGTACATTATAGATATAACAGGTGCTTGAAAATATCTCCATTTCATGAGGAAGGGATTGTTGACCTAGTTTAGCTTGGTCATATCCTCATGAGAGCAGGACATTGCCTAAGGTGGCTACTGAGCGGTCTGGTCAGGATGTAACTTTAATTTACACTCAAAGCCTTAATTTTATTACTGTCAAAGTTAACAAAAAGAAAAATGTAATAATCATCAAAATTGCCATTTGTGTGATGGGTAACACAAAGTGTGATAACTGAATAATTTTACTAAATAATATGACCATATACCCATAAATGCAGACTTCAAGATTAGCCACAGAGAAGCTTACCATGTAATGCCATGGTAATACCATGTCATTACCATGGAAATGTACAGATAAATAACAGCACCATACAGTTACTCACCTTGAGTGTGTTGACATACTCAGTAGGCAGCACATGGTTCATAGACACTAAACCTTGGCCCAGCTTTACGTACAAGCCTCCATTCTGTTGAAAAACAAACTCGGTCAATCCTGTCTGTCTTTATGAAACTACCGTGTTAAAATGCAAATAAGATCCTATTTTCTAGGATTCCAAAGTAATACATCGTGTCGACTTTAAAAAATGTGGCTAGCTCCTATATTTAAATACTCAAAACTTTCTTCTTATTTTGAAATCCAACAATATTTTACTTATATTTAATGCCATGGTTCACTTTGGTAATTTCCCATCCTTGAGAGTATGGGTTCAGTGACAATTGTATGTGGTCAAGCCACAGCTGAAAAGTCCAAAGTTTGATTCCTGTAACAGGGCAGAAGCTTTTGGTCAAAGTTTCCTTGTACTTGATGAATTTGTTCCAGGGGTTCATGTGGTAACTACCCACTAACCTGTATGAACCAGGTTTTTAGTTTAAAATACCCAGATGGGTTAAAAAAAAATTGCTTTAATATGGGCCACCCGAGTTATTTCTATTTAAAACTAAACTTGTAATTTTGTTATCTATTATTGAATAGATAAAAGCCTAGTTTTTTTTTTTTACCAACCTTGCTTTGCTCACCCATCAGTAAACAAATACCCAGGGGAGTTAGGCAACAACTTCGACTATGGGAACCATAAAGTGAACTATAATTAGAATCCTCCACCGATACTTCAAACCCTCAATTTTAATAGGACTCCTGCAGCAGCAGTTGAAACAACTGTCAAAAAATTCTGCCTGCTGGTATGGTCATGGCTAGTGAAGCATTCAACACTTACTGGGTAACAATAGATGTGAGATCATTGGATTTTTTCAAGTGTAAGATGAATATATTAAGCGAGTTTGGTTGGGTATAAATAGGAGCTGCCTTGTATGGGTCAATAGGTCTTCTGTAGTGTTCTCTATTAGGTTTGTATGTATTTGTGTGGGAAGAGTGGTGATAGAAAACCTTTAAGACCTCAGGAAGCACATAAAAGCGAGAAAGGAATGGAAAATATGAACAGAACAAAAAACAACAAAACTGAAAGATGATGAAATGCTCCTTCTAATTAGGATCCTCTCTGTTGCTACCATAGGCAATATCCTGCTCTCACTAAGACAGGACCCAGACACAGCCATGTTATGTCAATATGTACGTCACAACACAGTGGGTACGTTTTCCATTCTGTAGGTGTTATCAGGCCTGGTCACCAATTAACACCTATGGCCAAACCACCACCTCTACCAAGAAACAATAATAATAATTAATTTTTTTACAAGAAGGTACAATGGGTGTGTGAGATACATAAGATTGGTATTTTTACATTCTTGCAAAGCCACTAACACCCATAGCATTTCGGGCAGGTCCTTAATCTAATATATCAGATAAGATGAAATGGTGCATTGTAGCAAAATGTATATCAACATATAACTACAATATAAATTGACCAAGACGATTACTCTGGTGAAGAAATATGTCTCAAGTACCTAATATTGGGGCAGTGGGTAGTACAAGATATAGTGCAAGTTTGAAGCACAAGGCAGGAAACTATGAGAATGAAATTAGGTACTTTTTGGTTTTACTTTTGTAAAAAGGCATAGGTTGGACAATTTTTTAATTGATTAAGGAGGGAGTTCCATACACTGGGTCCTATTTTATTTGCATGGAGTGTTTGCACAGATTTAGTTTGACTGGGGATATCAAAGAGATATTTATTTCTGGTGTGGTGCTCATTTGTTCCATTACACTTATCAAAGAAAAGTTTCTGACCAAGATTAGCATTTAGGAACAAAGTTTTGTACATGTGAATAGCACATGAGAATGTGTGGAGTATGTTTAGCACGTTAAGGGACTTACACAGAGGGACTGTGTGCTGTCTAAATACAGTCTGTTATAGTTCTGATAGCAGATTTTTGCTGAGTGATTATGGGCTTGATGTAATTTGCAGTGGTTGAACCACATGCAGATACCATATGTAAGATAGCGATAGATTAGCAAGTATTACAAGGAGAGGAGAGCAGAGTGGGGAACATAATATCCGATTTTCGAGAGTATGCCGACCGTTTGAGACTTTTTTTGGCTATGTGTTATATGTGGGTGCTGAATTTCAGTCTCTTATCTATGTATAGGCCAAGAAACCTTCCCTCATTTTTATTGCTAATATTAACATTGTCTATCTGAAGTTGAATTCGATTTTAAGATTTACTACCAAATAAAATGTACAGTAGGTCTTTTCTATGTTTAGTGTAAGTTTGTTGGTTGACGTCCATGAGTGGATTTTTTAAATTCATTATATACAATATTATTTAATGTGTGTGGGTTAGAGTCAGAATAGATGAAGGTTGTATCATCAGCAAATAGTATAGGTTTAATAATGTTAGAAACACTTGGCAAATCATTGATGTATACAAGAAATAGGAGGGACCCAATGATGCTGCCCTGTGGCACCCCTAATGTTAATGGTAGAGTTGGAGAGATTATGTTATTGATGACTACATACTGGTGTCTATCACCGAGATAGGAACGAATATAGCTCAGAGCAAGGCCTCGGATACCATAGTGAAGTTCAAGTAGGAGGTAGTTATGGTTTACAGTATCAAAGGCCTTTCTGTGAACCCAGCCCTTCCTTGCTGCTCTGTTTATAATGACAGTGCTGACATCTGGTGATGGTCAGGTCCAACTAGCAATTAGCAGAGCAATACTTAATGTTCTCCTCAATTCCATGTAACATACAAAGTAGGTTTTGAGAGTCGATGAATGAGTCTTGTGCCGGTCATTCCAGGCTGGAAAGCATTCTTCAGAGTCTTCCATCCTCCACTATAACCTGCAGGGAACATTTGAAACGATTCCCAATGCACTGGAGAGTGCATGTCGGCCAAACCTGGTTGTGTTTGGTCCTCTCCTCAGGAAAATATGGGTATTACCCAAGAGAGCATTTGAGTGGTTTACCTTACAAACATTAATACAGTATTTGGAAAAATGCATGGTAATATAAAGGATGTAAAAGATAGCATTTTTAATTCAGTTATTTCATCATCCATATGAAGTACAGTACACTATTCTCAAATTATAAAAAATACTAAGCAGCAGCAGAAAATCACATGATCAAACTTTAATAACTATTTAGTATTCAAATATGAAAATATATTTCAGATCATCTAGCAACAAAATGCTAAAAAAGTGAGAAAAGAAAACAGCACCTTCAAACAGCCTTTTAATACACGCTCCGCAGAACGCTGGTGAACTCTAGATAGTGCATCTTCATATTCATCACTTCCTTCATCAATACCATACGTTGCCCACTGGTAGTCGAGTGAAATAGTCATACCAATCCACAATGTCCTGATTTGAGAATTCTTATTAAACACTAAGGGAATGTTGTATTGAAAAACAGGGACCTGGCCTTCAAGTGCCATTAACAAAAGATGAATTATAAACAAGATTTGAAGGAAGATGAGGATCAGCATGTTAAGAGTCAGAACTGGGGTTTACTATAAAAATTTGTGCAATAGTTGTACGAGTACTATAGATGTATCCCTCTCAGAATGATCTACCCTCTTCTGCTTATTCGCTTATTCAGCAAACCAAATCAAATGATTGGTCTATTTCTCAAAAAGACCACCTGGTAAGGATAATTCTATTACATATTGTATTTAACTCTTCATCAAGTGAGTCCATGACTGGTGTTCCTCTTTAACCTACCACCTGCTCCTGTTTATCATCCACAGTTATCTATCTTGTTGAAATGCAAAGGCCGACAACTGCTAATGTCTACAATTAACTATGTCAAACAAACTGGTAACCTAAAATTACACCAAGCCTGCTTTATGGATAAGGCTTAGAGGGGAAACCTGCGGTGAATAATTTGCCCTCTTTATTTATCATATTCCAGTCACATAAGTTTCCTAAAAATAAAATCATTTGTCATTTTTATTTTATTTCACTAACAAACTTTCATATTAAAGTAATTATATTATCAAATTAAATGACCCTTGTTGCTTTGATATTTGATTTAGTACACTGCAAACTTTTCATCATGTTTCTCCCTTAAAAAAAATGTGCATCGAGTGTGTGAAAAAACTTGCTTGCACACTCTACTCCAATGCTCAGAATGTAGAGCATACTCAATGCTCAGAACCAGACGAAGACTCTAGCCAAAGAACTGTCCACTGCTATTCACCTTCAGACACTTTTACTCAGGAGACAACTGACAAAACTGACCGAGAATAATTAATGGACACGCAATATGACCAATGTACTGCATTAACTAGGACATTGGACACATACAGTATAGCAAACCAGAGTACTGTACTATATAGTATGTGATAGGGCCAGAGCATCAAAACTTCAAAAGCAAAGATAAACTTAGTTTAGTAATTGGTTCCTGCTTTCCACAGCTACTATACATGGCAGTCAATGTACAGTATGGAACATTCTGTAATATACATACTGTACATTACAGGTTGTAATTGGCTGATAGGGTAAGCCTGTTAAATCCAGTGCTGGATGAACTATTTACAATAACTCCCAAGTACTCTTTATGACTGTGTAGGGATGCTATCCTGTGGCACGAGTGCTGTATGTTATCCTGCCTGATTGAAGTTGTGTAAATTCTAGACGAGCATGAGAGAATGCTAGTAAGAGTAACATAAGCAGCTCAAAGTTATACAGTAGTATGGTATCATGCCTTATAAATAACAGTTAAAATATGTTTTGGTATATGAAAATAAACAATTCATTGTCCATAAAACATGTACCATAAAACTCTTGAGCAATGTATTTAAATTACCATAACAATATACTGTATGAAGATACAGTATAAATAAAGAGCAGTGAGGCTATGATTGAGATGGGGGACCAATTAAGAAAATCCAAAAATTAAACATTTTAAATAGTTAATGATAGGGATCATACAAGAAAATGTATTGAAAGGCAAACTACAAATTTAAAAAAAATTAATGAAAACTGCATAACTAAATCTTGTGAACTTACCGATGTATATAGTAGTAAAGATAATTAAAGATATCTGTTTAATATGGTTTACCATTGATGGACACAGGATCCCTGATAAGTCTTATCAAGTTCTCCCCCTAGCCACCTTGCCAAGACTACTTTTCCCATTTAGTGCTCTACAATAGTACACTAACTCTTAAGTACATATTTACTGCTTGGTTAACAGAAGCACTGGGAGTAAGGAAATGTGCTCCAATGTCTCACCCTACCTGGTAATTAATCCCAGGATCAATTGTTTGTCAGCAGACTATACTACAGATCACAGTGTGCTTGACTAAAAAGAAAAACCATTCCCTCTTCTGACGAATACATTAGTTACTGTACTGGGAAGCACTTTACCTGAAGAATCTTCCAATTCCCTGAACAGTGACAGTGGTCTGCCGTCTGGTAATATCATCACTGAGAGCATAGTAGATCCCACCAGTCATCGGCACAGCCACGGCCACACCACCACTAATCTTCCCCAGTACTGCCAAAGTTCGTCTTTTTCTCTTCGGTGTTGAAGGCACTTCAGAGCAATATTTTTTTAAAACTTTCCAATTTGTCACCCGAGTTGGGCGAAGAAAGCTACGAGCAGCATACATAACTGAAAAATATTAGAACTTTATAATAAGTATTACCGATATATATCATGAAGGATTACACAGCATTACAGTATACTGTACAGTACTCGTACTGTACTTATTTAGCAGTTTCCAACATTAAGTTATTAAGCAAATAACACCTAGCTAATATATCAGTCTTTTTAGTGTAGTCCTTTTATGTAAAGTCAAATACAGTACTGTATCAGGCTAAGTAAAACTCATTATTCAAAACAACAATTTACACTAAATTGTGTTATGTCATGTTAAAGTATGTAGGTAATAGGGACAAGATTTAAACTACCAATTAATAAAGATTCCAACACCCAAACCAACATAAAACTATACTGTATTTACGAAATCTTTTTTACCGAATGTTATCGCGAGTCTTGCCATGTTTTATTTTAACAATCAATAGAGAAAACATCTTTCTTCTCCAACTTCAGTTAAATAAACCAATCAAAGTGAGGAGAATCAGAAATACTGTACTATACAATACAATTAAAATTTTGGATTTGGCCTAAGTAGCATTCACAGTAAATTCCTGATTTTACAATGAATGACTTTCCTAGTTACTGTACTGTAATTAACTGCAAAATGCAGATATTAATGTTAAGAACAATTTAATTTCAATTTCTTTATTATGCACCCCATACCCATCCCATGGGCACCAGTGGATATGGTTACAGAGACATATGATGGGTTCAGGAACGGAACCCCTTAGTTCGTTTAGCTAAGCAAGTAACAATCTTGTGAAGCTAGTTACACAATTGTTGATGTTACATACACATGTATATACAATCATTTACACAAATATATATAAAACGATTATTGATATGTACTGTATATCACGTGATTCAACACGAGGCTCACAACACAGTCAACAGTCACTATACAAGGCGCTTTATATCTATGGTGAATCACACAGTTACTAGTCTTGCTCCACACCGCTACCCACTGGATGGGGGGCAGTGTGCAGGACAAACATATATAAATTGTGACACTAGCTCTCCAAATATGTCAGTTTCTTAATTTAGAAATTGTACTTGTAGTCGATCTCGAACCCATTGTTGGTGTGACAACTTATATTGAATGTTGTAACTAGCTCATCAAGATTGTAACTTGCTTAACTAAATGAACTGTGGGGTTCAGTCCTTGAGCCCATTATGTGCCTCTGTAACCCTTTCCACTACCGCCCACAAGATGGGTATGGGGTACATAATAAATGAACTAAACTAAACTAACTCCACACCCACCCAGTTACAAGATACATAACAAAGATTCACTGTACAAGTACTATAATTATCAAGATATATCACAAAGGTTCATTTTCCAAAGCAGCACCTAGCCACAATTCTTAAGGTTGGGCAAGACGTTCTCAACATAATGTTGTTTGTCTTACAAATGTTCTCAGTGACAACCAATTCACATTAAGCTTCTGTTAGCTCTTAAGTTTAATTCTTAGTGACATGTCACAAAAGAATATTTAAAAACGTTTATAAGACCAGCCGAACATGAACCGTAATTTACCTGAATTTACCTAAGGGCACTAGTGGCCTCGACGAGGACAGGAAGCTGGCGGCTTGTCAAAGCCCCCACATTTGTCCTGATGATTTTGGTTAAAACTGGATCGCAAATCATAAATATAAAAGTGTAGGACAAAAAGAAGTGTAGTTCATTTATTATGCACCCCATACCCATCTTGTGGGCGGTAATGGAAAGGGTTACAGAGGCACATAATGAGCTCAGGGACTGAACCCCATAATTCATTTAGCTAAGCAAGTTACAAAATTCAAGAGGTTACAAAATGTTATTGTGGCGTCAATACTGACGGGGGGTAGAGGTGGTACAAGAGGTATGCTTGCAGTAGGCATGGCTCTCAACACACACACACACACACACATTAGCTCCCTCACTACCCAAGGTGGCACAACTATTAACATGTCCCAGGACACTACTTATGTGTTACTTACCGTCACTGGCCACAAACTGCGGTGTTAACGATTACTTAACGATTACTTTTTGGCCTGGGCGCGAGGGGCAGCAGGTTGGGTAAAGTAGTTGGTTCGTACATAACCCTTTCATATAACTTCGGTTCGGTACACATATATATTGTATATATACAATAATATTATATATATATATATATATATTGTATATATATATATATATATATATATATATATATATATATATATATATATATATATATATATATATATATATATATATATGTATATAAATAGGGGTACCACCTCTGATGGAATTGTAGGGACCCATGGCCTCGGAGAAGAAAATAAAGAGTATTCAGAGGATCTTGTGGATTCTCACTGAACACTATAATATTTTCTTCTACCACCCTTATTTTTTTGTGTATATACATATATATTTGTTTTATTTAAACTTTGTTACAAAAAAAGGAGTTACATATAAGGTACAAAGATGATTATCATAATTCAATTTCAATTTCTTTCTTTATTATGCACCCCATACCCATCCCGTGGGCGGTGGTGTAAAGGATTACAGAGGCACATAATCGGTTCAGGAACTGAACCCTCTAGTTCGTTTAGCTCAGCAAATAACAATTTTTGACGCTATTTGGTACTCGGTACCCTACTCAAATCTCTGAATATGTTAGATATTAAGTCACTGCACATCCTCTCATGTGTATTATATATATATATATATATATATATATATATATATATATATATATATATATATATATATATATAAAACGCTGAACTGTAATGCCAATCCTGACCTTAAAAGCTTCATTGAAGGTTGTAACAGAACCCATGAGCACCACACCAGAAACAAATACCTTTTTGGTATTCCAAGAGTACGACTTAATCAAACTAGAAATGCTCTACAAATCAAGGTACCCAGAATGTGGAATGACCTTCCCAATCATGTTAAAGACTGTACCTCTCTCAACCAGTTTAAGATAAAAACTAAGCACTACCTAATTAACTCCCTGTAACCTACCTTACCCCTATAATGTCAACCCATGTCTGTTATTTTTAAACAATGTTGTTTGTCGACCAAATTGTATTTTTGCTGTTTTCCTGCCATGTTCCCCCCTTTTTTATTTTTATATTTTCTCAACACATTTTATACTTTAATCTCAATTAGTATTAAGTTTTAGTCTTTAGTGTTTTTCCTGCCCGAAACGCTTTGCGTAATAGTGGCTTTAGGCATTGTATGTACTAGCTCTATCTATAAATTCATTAATGTTTGTTTCACCCCTTGTATGTATGTACTTTACCTGAATAAACATTTGAATTTGAATTTTGAGTTACAAAACTATTAATGTTATATATACATGTACACATTCTCATACGTACATGTACAAATATATATATACGTATACATATATACATACACATACATATCTAATCACCCACACAAATACATACATCAATAATCTTTGTATCACAAGTGATCAACAAGAGGCTCACAACAGTCACTATACAAGACACTATACATCTATAGTGAGTCACACAGTTACTAGTCTTGCTGCACACTCACCCAACTGGGCGGCAGCTTTACAGTCATGTGCTCCACACCCACCCAACTGGGCGGCAGCTTTACAGTCATGTGCATGCATTACCTACAGTAAGCAAATTTTGAATACTTCGCTAAGATTTCGGGCAGCACATCATTATGAATGAAGTACTTACACATTTCTTGGACACTATTGATGGTGTTATCTCTAAATTCCGCGATTTTTTCACATTCCATTATATAATGACGCAAAGTATGCGAGTAGTTCTGCTGACAGAGTTTACATTTAGTCAAATCTACATCAGCAGATGTTACAAATTCCCAAAGGTACTTGTAGCCGAGCCTAAGCCTAGCAGTGGTAAGATCTAGAAGTCTGCTAACATTATTGGATGACCCATAGACGTGCGGTTCTTCCTGCATAATAGAATGATGATAGATGGAGTAACTGGTGTGAATTTCACTTTGCCTCAAGTCTCCAAAATTTAATTGATGTTCCTGGGATATTGCTGCCCTCAGGCTGCTTAAAGGCAGTCCAAGTTGGTAATCAATTCCCTCTTTACGAGCAAAAGTCTTGGCCAACTCATCAGTTCTATCATGCATTAGGAGACCAATATGGGAAGGAATCCACAGGAGACAAACTCTAACTCCATCATTGATTATTTCATTATATCTGTGTCTGGCTTCAGAGATAAGCACGTCACAGTTATGCCTTAGGTAACTGAGGGTAGTCAAGGATGGCAAGGAGTCACTTACAATTAGCGTGTCAACTTTGGATTCATATACGCACTCGAGTGCAAGGATTATGGCAACCAATTCTGTTTGAAGAGTGGAGGCCCAGTTACTTAGACGCGCTCCACACTCATGGGAGAAGGAACCATCTCTCCCTGTCACAACAACTGCACTTCCAGCTGCACCATAGGACTGATGCAAGGATCCATCAGTGTAAATAATCTGGGAAAGGGAGCGCTCTCTGACTAAAATATCAATTTGGCTTAAGGCATTGTACTTTGCTTCTTGTCGAAGCAAGGCTTGTTCTTTAATCAGCTTCTTGGCTGGGAAAGGGGGGTACAGTAATTTGGAAAGGAGTTATCTCCCATGGGGCAGGAAAGTGTTGTTGATGTCTCTCTTGGTAGGGGTGATGAAAGTTATACATTAGTTATACATTCTGAGCACATTGGCAGTTACGGCAATCCATTTGGAGGGATGCTGATCTTCAAGGAAGAAGGCTTGGAGGGCTTCATTGCAGGGGTTAGGGTGGGTTAGCCTAAGCATCTTGATACCAATTAAAACATTAATTTCAGTGATACGATCACTTACACATGAAATATTCAGTTTCTTCCTCATGTTTAGTAATTTAGTTGTACGGGGGCATCCGAGGATAATCCTCATGGCTTCGTTTTGCATCTTTTCCAGCCCTCCAAGCATTCTCTCAGGCACTAGAGCAAGCATGGGTGCAGCATAATCAATCAGAGACTTAATATATGAAAGATACATCATTTTGACAATTCTCACATTTGCACCATAGCTTGGACCTGCCACAGCCTTGAGAGCACGGAGCCTCTCTCTACATTGGCGACCCAGTCTGGCTACAACATTGCGGTACAGTGGAACTTCAAGACCAAGGTATTTGTATCTGGTTACATAGTCGAGCAGAGAGCCATCATGCCTCATGCAACTGCTTTAGTCATTAATGTTTTTCCTGCCCGAAACGCTTTGCGTAATAGTGGCTTTAGGCATTGTATGTACTAGCTCTATCTATTAATCCAACAAACTTTGTAAAATCTCTTGTATGTATGTACCTTACCTAAATAAACATTTATTTTATTTATTTATTTATTTTGCGAACGGCCCCACCTCGTCTGGGTGGGCGTCGGTTCAGGATCTTTGTTTTCTCTACTGAGATGACCAAGCCTAGTTCCTGACATGTGTGCAATACAGAGTTCAGAACATTTTGGGTGTTGGTATACCTATTAGAGTGGATCAGTATATCATCCGCATAGCTAATGATGTGTTCGCTGGGTCTCCTAGTTACTGAGTTTAAAAGTGCATTGATTAACACATTGAACAGAGTAGGACTGAGGACACCTCCCTGTGGAGTGCCAAGTTCAAAATCTCTCATTACACTCCTATTCCCTTGGAACAGTACAGATGACAGGTACTCTTGTACTTGTCTGGGCAGTCACTGTTGGCATTGAGGTACATTCCTATGTTTGTTTTCTTAGTGTAGACTGCAGTGTGGAAACCGCTCCTTTCCATGGCTGTTACATCTAGAATGGGCAGCTTCCCATCCTCCTCCATCTCGTAAGTGAAACTCAACACGGAATTCCGCTTGAATGCCTCCTTCAGCTCCTGCAGACGTCTGACATCAGGTCCCTGTGCAAAAATTACGTCAACATACCTGCAGTATATGGCAGGTTTCAAGTTCATATCAACTCAGACCTTCTGTTCGATGGTACCCATGTAGAAGTTCGCAAACAGGATACATAGGGGAGAACCCATGGCGACCCCATCTACTTGCTTATACATGTGCCCATCCGAGCTCAAGAAGGGTGCCTCTTTAGTACAAGCTTGGAGTAGTTTCCTTAGAATGTTTTCTAGTATGTCAAGAGGAGTACAGGCCAGATCACGATACACTCTGTCTGCTATCATCCCGATTGTTTCATCCACAGGTACGTTGGTAAACAGTGATTCTTCGTCCAACGAGGCTCTTATCCCTGTGGCCCGTGCTCCCCGCAGTAAGTCAACAAATTCCTTTGGAGACTTCAGGCTGAAAGCACAAGGTACATATGGAGTCAGCAAGCCGTTGAGTCGCTTCGCCAGTCTGTACGTGGGTGTGGGTCATCGGCCTGATGATTGGCCGAAGTGGGTTTCCAGGCTTGTGTGTCTTGACATTTCCATACACATACCCAGGTTTGTATTCCCTAATAATCTTTGGCAGGTGGAGTCCGGATTTCTTGGCGTTCACAGTTTCGATCAATCTGTTTACCTTTGTTTTCAATTCGGCTGTAGTGTCCTTCGTTACCCTTTGGAATTTAGTTTGGTCAGAGAGTATGAGGATCATTTTCGCCAGAAAATGAACCTCATTTGTCACTCCCTGTGAAGGTTATTAAACAATGTTGATTATAAGGGCGCGGAAGTTCAGCCTGACCAGGGCCGCCAGCAGCACTTGGGCCCACCCTGGCAGCACCCAGTCTTTAATTTGGCACCTTTGTGGCACCATTGTGGGACCTTGGTATAAGCCTAATATGTATATATACACTGGCTGCCTGTCCCCCTACACAATACTTTATTATTACCTATTATTTTATAATTTAATTTAAATATTAAATAAAATAATATATTTAATTACTATAGTAAGTACTAAATAATTTAATAATAAGTAGTAAGTACATAAAATTGATTAAAAAGTACAGTTTAGTCATAGGAGATTCCTAGATTGGAATTCACTACCAAATTTCAATATATCCAAGTATTTTTAGTGTGAAATGCTGTTATTATATGCATAAATTGTCCTTTTAATAATATTACGCTTAACCACTTGGGCTGGACGGTAGAGCGACGGTCTCGTTTCCTACAAGTCCGCGTTCAATCCCCGACCGCCCAAGAGGTTGGGCACCATTCCTTTCCCCCGTTCCATCCCAAATCCGTATCCTGATCCCTTCCAAGTGCTATATAGTAATAACTTGGCGCTTTCACTTGATAGTTCCCCCACCCCCCTGAATAATATTACGAGAGCAGTATTCACGGGCTATTCATGCCCGTGCCACCTCTTGGGTGGCTTAATCTTCATCAATCGAGAGCAGTACGTCCTAACCAGACGTAATATGATGATATCCTGAACAGTTGATAAATAAAAGTAATTGCGGAACTCCAGTTATCTAATACTTATCATAAATGGTATAAAACCTTATCATAAGCCAAGGGATTTGTAGATCAGTGTTTAAAAGGGAATTCGGAAGTAATAATAATACAGCTAATGCCATCTGTCGGCAGACGAGAACACTATCAACTGGCTGGTCAACAGTGGCCATAAGATACAGCTTACGCCATCTGTTGACATCAAATTACACCTATAACAAATTACCCCACAAAATACAACTAACGCCATCTAGTTTTTTTCCAACGCACTATAAATAGCCAAACAGCAACCCATAAGGCGGGTTGTTGTGCTCGGGTAGGAGGTTCCAAGCTCAGCCCACAGATGGTATGGGGTGCATAATAAATGGCATATCATTGGTAGATGTTCTTTGTTGACATTCACACAACAGCCAATCACAGGAAGGGATCAGCTAAAGGCTCCAGCCACGTAATAAATCATCTTTATTCAGCACACCATCCTTGCTTATGACATTCTGCTTCAACTTTAATCTACTTTAAAAGTAAAATGTTAAGTATTTAAAAGTATTAACATAGTGATAATTAAATACTGCAGGATGTAACGAGTGTTACAGAAACATGGGCTGGCTACTAACTTGTGACGTCATCAGAGGGTGTTGCCTCACACAAATAATATCGGCGATACAATATGCCTCCGTCCTCTTATTGGTCTACATTATTCAGTTAGATGGAAATTTCTGTCTTATATAAAACAGAAATTGTTATTATTTTGTACAACAACACCAAGGTTATTGAGCAAAAGGACGTATTTCTTATTTTGCATTTTATTCATATAAGCGTTGGCAATCCCAGCAACAGCCAATCACAGGAAGGTATTTGTTGGAAACTCTGCCTTCAACAAAGTTGATTCCTAATGAACTCTATCAATAAATTCGTTTAATAAACGAGTATTTAGGGTCAAGCTACAGATGAACATTATAGGATAACTATGTTTTAGCTTGCAGCTTCGTTAGACAGAATTCCTGGTCTTAATACTTTGATACTCTGAGCACACACGCCCCACACTACCCTGGGCGGGTGCAGGAGCGCGCGGTAATTCTGAAAAGTGTATAATTTATTTTATTTTATTTTATTTATGCATATACAAGAATGTACATAAGGAATGTGAGGATACAAATATGGTAATTACAGTCTTGTAAAGCCACTAGCACGCGCAGCGTTTCGGGCAGGTCCTTAATCTAAGAAAATTTTAAGGAGGTAAATACTTGCAAAATTTATAGACAAAAAAATGATAACAGATTACATGGAATGAAAAAAAAAGAAGATGAGAGAAAATTATAGGTACAGTATATTAAAGCACATAGGTAGCTATGATTGATTGCAATGACAGCTTAAAATGGTAGTTGACAACAAATTGGTAGGCACAATACAGCAGAAACAATATAAGATTGATTGCAATGACAGCTTGGATGGTAGTTGACAAAAATTGGTAGTCACAATACAGCATATGGCTAGCACATAAAAGAAGACAGCAATGAACACAATGATAAGGTTGTTTGATATTACATAAAAATTAGGAGATTGGGTAACACTAGGTACAGAGCAAATTTAAAGCTCAGTGTAGGAAACTAAATAGATGAAGTTAGGTACTTTTTGGTTTTGCTTTTAAATAAGGCAAAAGTTTTACAGTTTTTCAATTCACTAGGGAGTGAGTTCCATAGACTAGGTCCCTTAATTTGCATAGAGTGTTTACACAGATTAAGTTTGACCCTGGGGATATCAAAGATATATTTATTTCTGGTGTGGTGATAATGGGTCCTATTACATCTGTCCAGGGAGAGTTTCAGAGCATGGTTTGCATTTAAGAACAGGGTTTTGTAAATGTAGTTGACACAAGAGAATGTGTGGAGGGAGTTAATATTTAACAAGTTTAGGGATTTAAACAAGGGAGCTGAGTGTTGTCTGAAAGCAGAGCTAGTTATTATTCTGATAGCAGATTTTTGCTGTGTGATGATGGGCTTAAGGTGGTTTGCAGTGGTAGACTCCCATGCACAGATACCATAATTAAGATAGGGGTAGATTAGTGCATAATATAGTGAGAGGAGAGCAGAGTTAGGAACATAATATCTGATTTTGGAGAGTATACCAACTGTCTTAGAGACTTTCTTAGTTATGTGTTGAATGTGGGTGCTGAAGTTGAGTCTCTTGTCTAGGAATAGGCCAAGAAACTTGCCATCATTTTTATTACTGATGTTAATGTTGTCTATCTGTAGCTGAATTGCATTTGATGATTTGCTTCCAAATAAGATGTAGTAAGTCTTTTCGATGTTTAATGTTAGTTTGTTCGTTGACATCCATAAGTGGACTTTTTTTAATTCATTATTCACAACATTATTTAGTGTATGTGGGTTGAGGTTTGAGTAGATAAGGGTAGTATCGTCAGCAAACAATATAGGTTTGAGAATATTAGAGACATTAGGCAGATCGTTTATATATATAAGAAATAGAAGAGGTCCTAAGATGCTGCCCTGTGGCACTCCAACGGTAATTGGTAGAGTGGAAGAAGTTGTATCATTGATGGTTACATATTGGTGTCTGTCACTAAGATAGGATCGGATGTAGTCAAGGGCAAGGCCTCGGATTCCATAATGCTGGAGTTTAAGTAAGAGGTAGTTGTGATTAACAGTATCAAAGGCTTTTCTTAGGTCAATGAAGAGTCCAATCAGAAACTCATTTTTGTCAAGGGCTGAGTAGATAATGTCAAGGAGACTAATGATTGCATCATTGGTGCTCTTTTGGGACCGGAAGCCAAACTGGCAGGGGCTGAGTATGTCGAATTTTACGAGGTAGGAATAGAGCTGTTTGTAAATAATTTTTTCAAATATTTTTGATAGAATGGGTAGATTTGATATTGGTCTATAATTGTTTATGTCCGCCGGATTGCCTCCTTTATGGACTGGCGTTACTCTTGCTTTTTTGAGGATATCAGGGAAGGTGTGACACTCTATAGATTTGTTGAACAGTAGTGCTATGGGTGGGGCAAGGGCATGGGAGGCTCTCTTGTACACAATGGACGGAATTTCACTGGTGTTCCCTGCCTTGGTTTTTAGAGAATGTATGATGGACACAACATCTGCCGGGCTGATTGGTGAAAGGAGAAGAGAGTTTGGATAGCTGCCTGAGAGATATGTGTTAATATGTGTCTGAGTCTGTGGGATTGTACTGGTAAGATTAGCACCAACCGATGAAAAGAAACTATTAAATTCATTTGCCATTTCTAAGTCAGTTGACGGTATACCCCCATCCTTGTAGAGTTTTATTTGGTTATGTGAGTGTTGTTTAGTTCCTAGGATACTAGAGATAGTTTTCCAAGTTCTAATCTTTTCAACTTTGTTACCTCAATTCTCGTCCTAGGTTTTTCAATTTGGTATCATTGTGTTCGCAATAGAATTCTCTACAGGACTAAAGTCATAAAGGATAATTAAATATTGCAGGATATAACAGATGTTATATAAAAATGGTCTGACTACCTAACTTGAGACGTCATCAGTGGGGGTTGCCTTGACACAAATAATGATACACTTCTCTGCCCTCTTATTCGAGTAAATTATTCAGTTAGATGGAGAATTCTGTCAGGTGCAAAACAGAAATTGTAGTTCTTTGTGCACAACAACCTTGTTGTTGTGCACAAAGACCTATTTCTTAGTTAAAATTTTATTCATAAAAGAGTGTTGGTATTCCCCACAACAGCCAATCACAGGAAGGTATTTCTGGAAGCTCGGCCTCCTAATGGACTCAGCACATCGCTCTAGCTCATGGCTCGCTGTTTCATCTCTTGTATATACAAACTATGACTTTTTTCGATTACTGTTATAATTAATAATATGAGATATAAAAGTTGTTACACAAAATGGCTAAATTCTGTAATTAAATGGACTTTGTCTGGTATACAAACAAACATACACCAATTTATTACCATTCATCCATTATTAATTTTAAATGTAATGTATACTGTCTAGTTTTTTCCTCTCGCCATTACTTGGTGCAATATTTGAAAGTTTATTTATTTATCGATCTATCTATTATCTTGTATTTATATTTACAAGTTTTTGTGCTTGGAAGAAAACTCTGCATTGAATTGGGACTTTTTTTTTTTGCAGGGATAAACCTGCGCGGGCCCTAAGCCTCTGGCTGGCCCACTAAGTGTTGCTTGTTTCTGTTTTACTTGGGCGGAGGATGAGTATTTATGACTCGTATGGTCGCTTCAGTAAGATTTTGCCATATGTGTTTAACAACTTCTGCTCTGTTGAATCTAAGTTGAAATCTTAATGGGTTTGTAACTGTGCACTGTGTTAGATAATGTTCCAATGGTCTGTCGGGCATTTCTCCACAGTGTTGACATTTCCTCTCATCTTCCGGAACCTGTAAGCCTATTTCCCATGCACATGGGTATCCAAGCCTGATGCGATGTAAGTGCACTTCTGTTGCTCTACTGCTCTCTTTCATCAAACTAAGTGGTTCGTAGTTGGTTGAATTCTTGTACCAACCCACAGATCCTGATGTTGCAACTGCTGTGTTGTGGTCACTGTACATCTTTTGCATTGCTCTGTTTCGAATCACTTTCTTCATCTGTGATAGACTCTGTGGTATGTAAATGTCTACATTTCTTCTCTTAGTTGCAAGTTTTGCAGCTTCGTCTGTAATGTCATTTCCTATTATTCCCACATGACTTGGCACCCAGTTGATAAGTACCCGTCGGCCTTGTCGTTTGAGTGTTTGGATTAATGATATGACATTTGTGATCAGATGGATGTTATCACATATGTTCTTGTTGCAAGGTTTCAATGGCGGTTCTCGAATCTGTATGTATGATAACATGTTGTCGGTGTTCAGCAAGAGCATGTTCCGAAGCCTTTTGAATGGCTAGCATCTCTGTTTGTAAAGTCGAACACCCATTTGAGAGCCTCCAACTATTTACAGAGTTTCCTGCTTTAACTGCAGCTCCGGTTTCTTGTCCCTGCTGGTCTACTGATCCATCCGTGAAGTAAGTGAAGCTGTCGGATGCCATGTTTGCTTCTATATGCATCTGTGCAATGTTACGTAGCAGATGAGGATTTGTCTGGTTCTTCTTTCCTTCAAGAGCCATAATCTTAAAGTGTGCTGGCGGAGATTCCCAAGGGGCTTGCATAACAAAGTCTGCATGTATTTCGTCGACACCCCTCTCAGTGACTGTGTTTGTTATATCGAACGTATTGATGGTGTTTATCGCACAATGGGTCCACCTGTTGCCATTGGAGGCTCTTCTGTCCAGAGTTAGTGCTCCAGTGATTATATCTTTAAGTGAACTGATTCTAGGTCTAGTCAATATCTTGGTCAGCAGAATTGGGACTAATTTATTAAATAATATTATTTAATATTAATTAATATTTACAATTATTATTAATTACAATTATTTATAGCTTAGTTACTTTCATGTAACTCACAATTGCACATTCTTAACAATAATAGCCCAAATTATCACATCTTGCTTTTAAATTAGCCCAAAAAGTAGCAAGTAGCGAAATAAAAAATTTTGGAGCACGGGGCTCTCAAAAGTAGCCCAATTCGCTATTTGTAGCCTAATCTGGCACCACTGTAGTCAATGAGCCGTTAGCGACCAACCGACCCACCCGTCCGGACGGGGAAGACATCTCCCGCCAACACACCACAAGGAGCAGTGTGGTCACAATGAATGCGACCCAAACGTCTTAAGGTCAGAGCTACTCCACTTGACGGTCATGCTATCGGGAGAAGCAATATTTTAAAGGTCCTGAAGGACGTTACTGGCCTCGAACCCGCTGACATTAGTCAGGAAGGTGAAGATATTGTGCTCTTCTTTTCATGCGAAGAGGAGCTAGAAAAACTCCTCACTAACGATGCCATTCTTCGTAAAGAGCGCTACCTACATCCTCACTTCCCACGTCAGTTCCTGGCCGGAAGAACTGTTTTTACCAGCAGGACCAGCCAGTGGATCGCTGACCGACCTCAACATCATATCAATGACAATATTGAGGACGAAAATCCAAACCTGTCGGTATTCAACCTAGAGTTCTGCAACACCGACAAAACATCAATGAAGATTACGTTCACCACCATAGCTGCGGCCACCCAAGCTGCCACACAAGGATTCTACTGCTTCGGCCTAAAAATACCACCCCACCAAATAAAAAAGGAACGATACCATGAGATCCAGCAGTGCTTTAAGTGCTACGAGCTCTCTCACCCGACCAATAAGTGTCAGCACCCTGTCCAGAGGTGCAGCCTGTGCGCACTGGACCATCACTACTCCATATGCAAGGCAAAAGTCCATCGCTGTTTGCTCTGTGATAGCAATCACCCCGCAATTTCCTACCGCTGCCCCTGCAGACAGGAAACCATCAAGGCCCAGGTTAAAGTCAAGAGAAACAACCCTTCTACCTCCTCGACCAGAGCCCCAAGCGTTCAACCCACCACCTTAGCTCTCACTAGTCGACCAGAAGATTTTCCGGTCCTACCAACATGTGGCTCCTCCCAGCAGGCGACACAGCCTTCTCATTGGGGACCCAAGGTCCCACAGGCTCCTTCACAGCCCCCTGCATCACGTGCAGGCATTATCCCTGGTCTTATTAGACTAGCGGAAAGGCTTGCAGGACCAGACAACCAACGCTTTGTCAGTGAACTAAACGCATTATACATACACAATGGTCTGGCCCCCTATCATAGCCACTAGCGTAAATCTCACTGCCTCCTCTACCACTCCGGAGACTACCACCAGGACGACCATGCGGTCAACTTCAACAGCAACTCCAGAACCGCCCATGACCCGGGCGACACAAACAGAGGTAATTCCTTCTCCAGCTCCCAACACTCCTACCATCGCTATCTCAGCAGCCGCGCTAGAAGACGTGCTGTCTACAAACGATAACAGCACCACCAGCGCTCCTGAAATACCTACAACCACCAATCAACGACACCTAAGCCTACTTAAGGCTGCGAGGCGAAAGACAAAAACGCCCATTACGGAGGTTACGGACTCCTCAGACGAGGAAATCATAGTAGGAGCTCCACCGCCGCATCACAAATACGACACCTACACGGTTCAAGACTTCCTCATGGAGGCCACGTCACCAAACTCCAACGACAGCACTGCTCAGCCAAAGTCGCAGGCAAAGAAAAAACGGAAAACCTAGAGGTCTACACTAACCCCACCAGCTCCATAACTGGTATAGCCAGCCCTCCAGGCTGAAAACCATCATGACGACCCCCCCCCCATCCATCGCCAGATCTCTAGTATCAGCCATTGAAACAGATAATGGTTCCAAAGAGCCTCCACTTACGGGCTCACCATAGCCCGTGCTACTGGAACTTATTGTTCTGAGTGGCTGAATCTAAAACAACAACGACCGACCCAGAGACCCTCTGCCTAAAATTATTTGAACACCATATTGAAATTCCTAGCGTATAGCGCCAGGAGAGTGTAAATTAATATTTATATGCATTATAGGCCTTTCTAAAGTAAATTATATATCTGAACATCATATATTGTCTAACAAACGAATTATTTGGGTTAATATTTTAATTATGCCAAATACAAGTCTCATCGCACACAAGATTCGTCAGCGGATTTTTTTTTTTTTTTATTTGTATAAAGAGTTCTTAAATTCTTGTAAAGCCACTAGCATGCATAGCGTTTCGGGCAAATCTTTAATCCTAATATTTTCCCCGGAATACGACCCGCCAAATTATTTAACAACCTGTTCTCTGCTGGGTGAACAGTTAAGGATTGTCGCCCGGCCAATCCTTCCCGGCCAGCAGGTCAAAGCACTGGCGTCTCAGAGACTTCGTGTCAGCAAGGCGGACAGCCCGCCTGCTGTCATAACTCCCACTGTATTTCTCATTTCTAAACTTCCCTTCATCTATGCCTCTCTATCCTCTTAACTCCAAAAAAAGGGTTTCTGGCAGGTTTATTCAGGTAAAATGTTTATCTTTGGCAGGTGGAGTCCGGATTTCTTGGCGTTCACAGTTTCGGTCAATCTGTTTACATTTGTTTTCAATTCGGCTGTAGTGTCCTTCGTTACCCTTTGGAATTAAGTTTGCTCAGAGAGTATGAGGTTCATTTTCGCCAGAAAATGAACCTCATTTGTTTCTCCCTGTGAAGAATATTCAGCCTGGCCAGGGCCGCCAACAGCCCTTGGGCCCGCCCCGGCAGCACTCAGTCTTTAATTTGGCACCTTTGTGGCACCTTGGTATAAGCCTAACATGTATATATACACTGGCTGCCTGTCCCCCTACACAATGATTTATTATCATCTATTATTTTATCATTTAATTTAAATATTAAATAAAATAATTTATTTAATTATTATAGTATGCACTTAATAATTTAATAATAAGTAGTAAGTACATAAAAAAGATTAAAAAGTACAGTTTAGTCATAAGAGATTCCTAGATTGGAATTCACTACCAAATTTCAATATATCCAAGTATTTTTAGTGTGAAATGCTGTTATTATATGTATAAATTGTTGTTTTAATAATATTACGCTTAACCACTTGGGCTGGACGGTAGAGCGACGGTCTCGTTTCCTACAGGTCCGCGTTCAATCCCCGACTGCCCAAGAGGTTGGGCACCATTTCTTTTCCCCGTTCCATCCCAAATCCGTATCCTGATCCCTTATGAGTGCTATATAGCCGTAATGGCTTGGCGCTTTCACTTGATAGTTCCCCCACCCAAATAATAATATTACGAGAGCAGTATTTACGGGCTATTCATGCCCGTGCCACCTCTAGGGGGGCTTAATCTTCATCAATCGAGAGCAGTACGTCCTAACCAGACGTAATATGATGATATCCTGAACAGTTGATAAATAAAAGTAATTGCAGAACTCCAGTTATCTAATGCTTATCATAAATGGTATAAAACCTTATCATAATAAGCCAAGGGATTTGTAGATCAGTGTTTAAAAGGGAATTCGGAAGTAATAATAACACAGCTGATGCCATCTGTCGGCAGACGAGAACACTATCAACTGGCTGGTCAACAGTGGCCATAAGATACAGCTTACGCCATCTGTTGACATCAAATTACACCTATAACAAATTACCCCACAAAATACAACTAACGCCATCTAGTTTTTTTCCAACGCACTATAAATAGCCAAACAGCAACCCATAAGGCGGGTTGTTGTGCTCGGGTAGGAGGTTCCAAGCTCCGCCCACAGATGGTATGGAGTGCATAATAAATGGCATATCATTGGTAGATGTTCTTTGTTGACATTCACACAACAGCCAATCACAGGAAGGGATCAGCTATAGGCTCCAGCCACGTAATAAATCATCTTTATTCAGCACACCGTTCTTGCTTATGACATTCTGCTTGAACTTTAATCTACTTTAAAAGTGAAATGTTAAGTATTTAAAAGTATTAATATAGTGATAATTAAATACTGCAGGATGTAACGAGTGTTACAGAAACATGGGCTGGCTACTAACTTGTGACGTCATCAGAGGGTGTTGCCGCACACAAATAATATCGGCGATACAATATGCCTCCGTCCTCTTATTGGTCTACATTATTCAGTTAGAAGGAAATTTCTGTCTTATATAAAACAGAAATTGTTATTATTTTGTACAACAACACCAAGGTTATTGAGCAAAAGGACGTATTTCTTATTTTGCATTTTATTCATATAAGCGTTGGCATTCCCCGCAACAGCCAATCACAGGAAGGTATTTGTTGGAAACTCTGCCTTCAACAAAGTTGATTCCTAATGAACTCTATCAATAAATTCGTTTAATAAACGAGTATTTAGGGTCAAGCTACAGATGAACATTATAGGATAACTATGTTTTAGCTTGCAGCTTCGTTAGACAGAATTCCTGGTCTTAATACTTTGATACTCTGAGCACACACGCCCCACACTACCCTGGGCGGGTGCAGGAGCGCGCGGTAATTCTGAAAAGTGTATAATCTTTTCAACTTTGTTACCTCAATTCTCGTCCTAGGTTTTTCAATTTGGTACCATTGTGTTCGCAATAGAATTCTCTACAGGACTAAAGTCATAAAGGATAATTAAATATTGCAGGATATAACAGATGTTATATAAAAATGGCCTGGCTATCTACCTTGAGGTTACCTTGAGGTGCTTCCGGGGCTTAGCGTCCCCGCGGCCCGGTCGTCGACCAGGCCTCCTGGTTGCCGGACTGATCAACCAGGCTGTTGGACGTGGCTGCTCGCAGCCTGACGTACGAGTCACAGCCTGGTTTATCAGGTATCCTTTGGAGGTGCTTATCCAGTTCTCTCTTGAACACTGTGAGGGGTCGGCCAGTTATGCCCCTTATGTGTAGTGGAAGCGTGTTGAACAGTCTCGGACCTCTGATGTTGATAGAGTTCTCTCTCAGAGTACCAGTTGCACCTCTGTTTTTCAACGGGGGGTATTCTGCACATCCTGCCATGTCTTCTGGTCTCATGTGATGTTATTTCTGTGTGCAGGTTTGGGACCAGCCCCTCTAATATTTTCCACGTGTAAATTATTATGTACCTCTCCCGCCTGCGCTCAAGGGAGTACAGTTTTAGGCTCTTTAGTCGGTCCCAATAGTTTAGATGTTTTACTGAGTGGATTCTAGCAGTAAAGGATCTCTGCACGCTCTCCAGGTCAGTAATTTCTCCAGCTTTGAAAGGTGCTGTCATTGTGCAGCAGTACTCCACTCTAGAGAGCACAAGCGTTTTGAAAAGTATCATCATCGGTATAGCATCTCTAGCGTGAAAAGTTCTTGTTATCCAACCTGTCATTTTTCTTGCAGTTGTGACGGCTACTTTATTGTGTTCTTTAAAGGTAAGGTCTTCCGACATGAGTACACCCAGGTCCTTTACATTGCCTTTTCGTTCTATGTTATGATTTGCCTGAGTTTTGTACGTGGTTTCCGTTTTTATATTTTCATTTTTTCCATAGCTGGAACTTATCTTCGTTAAACACCATATTATTTTCTGTAGCCCATAGAAAGACCTGATCTACATCTGACTGGAGGTTCGCCGTGTCCTCTATGTTGCCTACTCTCATGAAGATCCTAGTGTCATCTGCAAAGGATGATACAGTGCTATAGGTTGTGTTCTTGTCTATGTCCGAAATGAGGATGAGAAAAAGTACTGGAGCAAGCACAGTACCCTGGGGGACTGAGCTCTTCACGGTTGATGGGCTGGATTTTGTTTTGTTGACTATTACACATTGGGTTCTGTTGGTCAGGAAATTGTAGATCCATCTGCCTATTTTTCCGGTAATTCCTTTTGAACGCATTTTATGTGCAATAACACCATGGTCACATTTATCAAAAGCTTTTGCGAAATCTGTGTAAATTACATCCGCGTTATGTTTGTCTTCCATAGCATCTAATGCCATATCATAGTGGTCCAGCAACTGCGACAGGCAAGAGCGCCCTGTTCTGAAACCATGTTGTCCGGGGTTATGGAGTTGCTGTGATTCCATGTATTTTGTGATTTTACTTCTTAGCACTCTCTCAAAAATTTTTATGATGTGCGATGTTAGCGCTATCGGTCTGTAATTTTTTGCCTCTGCCTTATTTCCTCCTTTATGAAGTGGTGCTATCTCTGCTGTTTTTAGTATATCAGGAATAACGCCAGTATCTAGGCTTTGTCTCCACAGAATGTGGAGGGCCTGCGATAGTGGTTTTTTACAGTTCTTGATGAATATGGAGTTCCAAGAATCCGGGCCTGGTGCAGAGTGCATAGGCATACTGTTTATGGCTTCTTCAAAATCCAGTGGGGATAGGGTGACGTCTGATATATGATTTGATGTTGGTATCGTATCCATGAAAAATTCATTTGGGTTATCAATCTTTAGTGTGTTTAATGGCTCGCTGAAAACAGAGTCGTACTGCTTCCTCAGTAGCTCACTCATTTCTTTGTTGTCATCGGTGAAAGTTCCATCTCCCTTTCGCAGGGGCCCGATACTAGATGTGGTTTTTGATCTTGATTTTGCATAGGAGAAAAAATATTTCGGATTTCTTTCTATTTCACTGATGGCCTTTTGCTCTCTTTGCCTCTCCTGGGTTCTGTATGATTCTTGTAGCTTCCGTTCAATTGTTTCTATTTCCCTACCTAACCTTCTTCGCCGTTCTTGAGATAGGGTGCGACTCTCAAGTTGTTCCGCGATTCGTTTTCTTCGCCTATATAGGGAACGACGTTCCCGTTCCAATCTGCATCTCTTCCTCTTTTTTCTTAGAGGTATGCGGTTTGAACATATTTCTAGTGCTACTGAGCTTATTTTTTCCAGGCACTGGTTCAGGTTTGCATTTCCTACCTGTTCTTCCCAGTGTATTTCTGTGAAGTCCTGGTTTATTCGTTCCCAGTTTATCTGTTTATTATTGAAGTTGAATTTGCTGAAATCTCCTCCACCGGGAATCTGGACTGGTTTTGAAGGTCTACTCCCCATGGTTGTCATAACTTCAATTAAGTTGTGATCTGAGTAACAGGTATTTGTAATCATTATGTTCCTGATCAATTCATCATTATTAGTGAAAATGAGGTCCAGCGTGTTCTCCTTCCTAGTTGGTTCTACTATTTGCTGGTTTAAGGCAAACCTGTCGCACATCCGTAGCAGGTCATTTGCATGTGCCTGTTCATTTAGGCTACTTCCTGGTATTCTTTCTGATATTACTGTATTAGCCAGGTGCTTCCATTTCAGGTGCCGTAGGTTGGAGTCCCCAAGCAGGATGATGTTCGGAGCTGGATTTGTGAGGTTTTCCAAGCAGTGTTCTATTTTCATTAGTTGGTCTTTAAACTGCTGAGGGTTTGCCTCCGGTGACTTATATACAAGGACAATAACTACATTTAGAATCTCTATTTTGATTATCAGCACTTCCACCATATCAATTGAGGTGTTTAGCAGCTCAGTACAGATGAGTGGTCTTTGATGTAGAGGCTGACCCCACCCTGAAGCCGGTGTTTCCTATCACACCTGAAAAGATTGTACTCTGAGATCCATATTTCACCATCATGGTAGTCCTTTGTGTGGGTTTCTGTTAGGGCTGCAAACACTGCATTTGCCTCATGAAGGAGACCATCTATAAATTGAACTTTGTTGGTTTTGCGTGTTTTTATACCCTGGATGTTGGCAAATATAAATGATGTTATCGTGTTAGTGGAAGTGCTCCCCATCAGTGGGGATTGCCTTGACACAAATAATGATACGCTGCTCTGCCCTCTTATTCGAGTAAATTATTCAGTTAGATGGAGAATTCTGTCAGGTGCAAAACAGAAATTGTAGTTCTTTTTCACAACAACCTTGTTGTTGTGCACAAAGACCTATTTCTTAGTTTAAATTTTATTCATAAAAGAGTGTTGGTATTCCCCGCAACAGCCAATCACAGGAAGGTATTTCCGGAAGCTCCGCCTCCTTATGGACTCTTTAATTTGGCACCTTTGTGGCACCTTGGTTTAAGCCTAACATGTATATATACACTGGCTGCCTGTCCCCCTACACAATGATTTATTATCACCTATTATTTTATCATTTAATTTAAATATTAAATAAAATAATTTATTTAATTATTATAGTATGTACTTAATAATTTAATAATAAGTAGTAAGTACATAAAAATGATTAAAAAGTACAGTTTAGTCAAAGGAGATTCCTAGATTGGAATTCACTACCAAATTTCAATATATCCAAGTATTTTTAGTGTGAAATGCTGTTATTATATGCATAAATTGTTGTTTTAATAATATTACGCTTAACCACATGGGCTGGACGGTAGAGCGATGGTCTCGTTTCCTACAGGTCCGCGTTCAATCCCCGACTGCCCAAGAGGTTGGGCACCATTTCTTTTCCCCGTTCCATCCCAAATCCGTATCCTGATCCCTTATGAGTGCTATATAGCCGTAATGGCTTGGCGCTTTCACTTGATAGTTCCCCCACCCAAATAATAATATTACGAGAGCAGTATTTACGGGCTATTCATGCCCGTGCCACCTCTAGGGGGGCTTAATCTTCATCAATCGAGAGCAGTACGTCCTAACCAGACGTAATATGATGATATCCTGAACAGTTGATAAATAAAAGTAATTGCAGAACTCCAGTTATCTAATGCTTATCATAAATGGTATAAAACCTTATCATAATAAGCCAAGGGATTTGTAGATCAGTGTTTAAAAGGGAATTCGGAAGTAATAATAACACAGCTGATGCCATCTGTCGGCAGACGAGAACACTATCAACTGGCTGGTCAACAGTGGCCATAAGATACAGCTTACGCCATCTGTTGACATCAAATTACACCTATAACAAATTACCCCACAAAATACAACTAACGCCATCTAGTTTTTTTCCAACGCACTATAAATAGCCAAACAGCAACCCATAAGGCGGGTTGTTGTGCTCGGGTAGGAGGTTCCAAGCTCCGCCCACAGATGGTATGGAGTGCATAATAAATGGCATATCATTGGTAGATGTTCTTTGTTGACATTCACACAACAGCCAATCACAGGAAGGGATCAGCTATAGGCTCCAGCCACGTAATAAATCATCTTTATTCAGCACACCGTTCTTGCTTATGACATTCTGCTTCAACTTTAATCTACTTTAAAAGTGAAATGTTAATTATTTAAAAGTATTAATATAGTGATAATTAAATACTGCAGGATGTAACGAGTGTTACAGAAACATGGGCTGGCTACTAACTTGTGACGTCATCAGAGGGTGTTGCCGCACACAAATAATATCGGCGATACAATATGCCTCCGTCCTCTTATTGGTCTACATTATTCAGTTAGAAGGAAATTTCTGTCTTATATAAAACAGAAATTGTTATTATTTTGTACAACAACACCAAGGTTATTGAGCAAAAGGACGTATTTCTTATTTTGCATTTTATTCATATAAGCGTTGGCAATCCCAGCAACAGCCAATCACAGGAAGGTATTTGTTGGAAACTCTGCCTTCAACAAAGTTGATTCCTAATGAACTCTATCAATAAATTCGTTTAATAAACGAGTATTTAGGGTCAAGCTACAGATGAACATTATAGGATAACTATGTTTTAGCTTGCAGCTTCGTTAGACAGAATTCCTGGTCTTAATACTTTGATACTCTGAGCACACACGCCCCACACTACCCTGGGCGGGTGCAGGAGCGCGCGGTAATTCTGAAAAGTGTATAATCTTTTCAACTTTGTTACCTCAATTCTCGTCCTAGGTTTTTCAATTTGGTATCATTGTGTTCGCAATAGAATTCTCTACAGGACTAAAGTCATAAAGGATAATTAAATATTGCAGGATATAACAGATGTTATATAAAAATGGCCTGGCTATCTACCTTGAGGTTACCTTGAGGTGCTTCCGGGGCTTAGCGTCCCCGCGGCCCGGTCGTCGACCAGGCCTCCTGGTTGCCGGACTGATCAACCAGGCTGTTGGACGTGGCTGCTCGCAGCCTGACGTACGAGTCACAGCCTGGTTTATCAGGTATCCTTTGGAGGTGCTTATCCAGTTCTCTCTTGAACACTGTGAGGGGTCGGCCAGTTATGCCCCTTATGTGTAGTGGAAGCGTGTTGAACAGTCTCGGACCTCTGATGTTGATAGAGTTCTCTCTCAGAGTACCAGTTGCACCTCTGTTTTTCAACGGGGGGTATTCTGCACATCCTGCCATGTCTTCTGGTCTCATGTGATGTTATTTCTGTGTGCAGGTTTGGGACCAGCCCCTCTAATATTTTCCACGTGTAAATTATTATGTACCTCTCCCGCCTGCGCTCAAGGGAGTACAGTTTTAGGCTCTTTAGTCGGTCCCAATAGTTTAGATGTTTTACTGAGTGGATTCTAGCAGTAAAGGATCTCTGCACGCTCTCCAGGTCAGTAATTTCTCCAGCTTTGAAAGGTGCTGTCATTGTGCAGCAGTACTTCACTCTAGAGAGCACAAGCGTTTTGAAAAGTATCATCATCGGTATAGCATCTCTAGCGTGAAAAGTTCTTGTTATCCAACCTGTCATTTTTCTTGCAGTTGTGACGGCTACTTTATTGTGTTCTTTAAAGGTAAGGTCTTCCGACATGAGTACACCCAGGTCCTTTACATTGCCTTTTCGTTCTATGTTATGATTTGCCTGAGTTTTGTACGTGGTTTCCGTTTTTATATTTTCATTTTTTCCATAGCTGGAACTTATCTTCGTTAAACACCATATTATTTTCTGTAGCCCATAGAAAGACCTGATCTACATCTGACTGGAGGTTCGCCGTGTCCTCTATGTTGCCTACTCTCATGAAGATCCTAGTGTCATCTGCAAAGGATGATACAGTGCTATAGGTTGTGTTCTTGTCTATGCCCGAAATGAGGATGAGAAAAAGTACTGGAGCAAGCACAGTACCCTGGGGGACTGAGCTCTTCACGGTTGATGGGCTGGATTTTGTTTTGTTGACTATTACACATTGGGTTCTGTTGGTCAGGAAATTGTAGATCCATCTGCCTATTTTTCCGGTAATTCCTTTTGAACGCATTTTATGTGCAATAACACCATGGTCACATTTATCAAAAGCTTTTGCGAAATCTGTGTAAATTACATCCGCGTTATGTTTGTCTTCCATAGCATCTAATGCCATATCATAGTGGTCCAGCAACTGCGACAGGCAAGAGCGCCCTGTTCTGAAACCATGTTGTCCGGGGTTATGGAGTTGCTGTGATTCCATGTATTTTGTGATTTTACTTCTTAGCACTCTCTCAAAAATTTTTATGATGTGCGATGTTAGCGCTATCGGTCTGTAATTTTTTGCCTCTGCCTTATTTCCTCCTTTATGAAGTGGTGCTATCTCTGCTGTTTTTAGTATATCAGGAATAACGCCAGTATCTAGGCTTTGTCTCCACAGAATGTGGAGGGCCTGCGATAGTGGTTTTTTACAGTTCTTGATGAATATGGAGTTCCAAGAATCCGGGCCTGGTGCAGAGTGCATAGGCATACTGTTTATGGCTTCTTCAAAATCCAGTGGGGATAGGGTGACGTCTGATATATGATTTGATGTTGGTATCGTATCCATGAAAAATTCATTTGGGTTATCAATCTTTAGTGTGTTTAATGGCTCGCTGAAAACAGAGTCGTACTGCTTCCTCAGTAGCTCACTCATTTCTTTGTTGTCATCGGTGAAAGTTCCATCTCCCTTTCGCAGGGGCCCGATACTAGATGTGGTTTTTGATCTTGATTTTGCATAGGAGAAAAAATATTTCGGATTTCTTTCTATTTCACTGATGGCCTTTTGCTCTCTTTGCCTCTCCTGGGTTCTGTATGATTCTTGTAGCTTCCGTTCAATTGTTTCTATTTCCCTACCTAACCTTCTTCGCCGTTCTTGAGATAGGGTGCGACTCTCAAGTTGTTCCGCGATTCGTTTTCTTCGCCTATATAGGGAACGACGTTCCCGTTCCAATCTGCATCTCTTCCTCTTTTTTCTTAGAGGTATGCGGTTTGAACATATTTCTAGTGCTACTGAGCTTATTTTTTCCAGGCACTGGTTCAGGTTTGCATTTCCTACCTGTTCTTCCCAGTGTATTTCTGTGAAGTCCTGGTTTATTCGTTCCCAGTTTATCTGTTTATTATTGAAGTTGAATTTGCTGAAATCTCCTCCACCGGGAATCTGGACTGGTTTTGAAGGTCTACTCCCCATGGTTGTCATAACTTCAATTAAGTTGTGATCTGAGTAACAGGTATTTGTAATCATTATGTTCCTGATCAATTCATCATTATTAGTGAAAATGAGGTCCAGCGTGTTCTCCTTCCTAGTTGGTTCTACTATTTGCTGGTTTAAGGCAAACCTGTCGCACATCCGTAGCAGGTCATTTGCATGTGCCTGTTCATTTACGCTACTTCCTGGTATTCTTTCTGATATTACTGTATTAGCCAGGTGCTTCCATTTCAGGTGCCGTAGGTTGGAGTCCCCAAGCAGGATGATGTTCGGAGCTGGATTTGTGAGGTTTTCCAAGCAGTGTTCTATTTTCATTAGTTGGTCTTTAAACTGCTGAGGGTTTGCCTCCGGTGACTTATATACAAGGACAATAACTACATTTAGAATCTCTATTTTGATTATCAGCACTTCCACCATATCAATTGAGGTGTTTAGCAGCTCAGTACAGATGAGTGGTCTTTGATGTAGAGGCTGACCCCACCCTGAAGCCGGTGTTTCCTATCACACCTGAAAAGATTGTACTCTGAGATCCATATTTCACCATCATGGTAGTCCTTTGTGTGGGTTTCTGTTAGGGCTGCAAACACTGCATTTGCCTCATGAAGGAGACCATCTATAAATTGAACTTTGTTGGTTTTGCGTGTTTTTATACCCTGGATGTTGGCAAATATAAATGATGTTATCGTGTTAGTGGAAGTGCTCCCCATCAGTGGGGATTGCCTTGACACAAATAATGATACGCTGCTCTGCCCTCTTATTCGAGTAAATTATTCAGTTAGATGGAGAATTCTGTCAGGTGCAAAACAGAAATTGTAGTTCTTTTTCACAACAACCTTGTTGTTGTGCACAAAGACCTATTTCTTAGTTTAAATTTTATTCATAAAAGAGTGTTGGTATTCCCCGCAACAGCCAATCACAGGAAGGTATTTCCGGAAGCTCCGCCTCCTTATGGACTCTTTAATTTGGCACCTTTGTGGCACCTTGGTTTAAGCCTAACATGTATATATACACTGGCTGCCTGTCCCCCTACACAATGATTTATTATCACCTATTATTTTATCATTTAATTTAAATATTAAATAAAATAATTTATTTAATTATTATAGTATGTACTTAATAATTTAATAATAAGTAGTAAGTACATAAAAATGATTAAAAAGTACAGTTTAGTCAAAGGAGATTCCTAGATTGGAATTCACTACCAAATTTCAATATATCCAAGTATTTTTAGTGTGAAATGCTGTTATTATATGCATAAATTGTTGTTTTAATAATATTACGCTTAACCACATGGGCTGGACGGTAGAGCGATGGTCTCGTTTCCTACAGGTCCGCGTTCAATCCCCGACTGCCCAAGAGGTTGGGCACCATTTCTTTTCCCCGTTCCATCCCAAATCCGTATCCTGATCCCTTATGAGTGCTATATAGCCGTAATGGCTTGGCGCTTTCACTTGATAGTTTCCCCACCTAAATAATAATATTACGAGAGCAGTATTTACGGGCTATTCATGCCCGTGCCACCTCTAGGGGGGCTTAATCTTCATCAATCGAGAGCAGTACGTCCTAACCAGACATTATATGATGATATCCTGAAAAGTTGATAAATATAAGTAATTGCGGATCTCCAGTTATCTAATGCTTATCATAAATGGTATAAAACCTTATCATAAGCCAAGGGATTTGTAGATCAGTGTTTAAAAGGGAATTCAGAAGTAATAATAACACAGTTGATGCCATCTGTCGGCAGACGAGAACACTATCAACTTTTTTTTTTTTTTTTTTCTTATTAGCAGGGATAATCCTGCGCGGGCCCTAAGCCTCTGGCTGGCCCACTAAGTGATGGCCGTTTCTGGTTTACCTGGGCGGAGGATGAGTATGTATGACCCGTATGGTCGCTTCAGTAAGAGTTTGCCATATGTGTTTAACAACTTCCTCTGCTCTGTCGAATCGAAGGTGAAATCTTAACGGGTTTGTAACTGTGCACTGTGTTAGATAATGTTCACTATCAACTGGCTGGTCAACAGTGGCCATAAGATACAGCTTACGCCATCTGTTGACATCAAATTACACCTATAACAAATTACCCTACAAAATACAACGAACGCCATCTAGTTTTTTTCCAACGCACTATAAATAGCCAAACAGCAACCCATAAGGCGGGTTGTTGTGCTCGGGTAGGAAGTTCCAAGCTCCGCCCACAGATGGTATGGGGTGCATAATAAATGGCATGTCATTGGTAGAAACTCTTTGTTGACATTCACACAACAGCCAATCACAGGAAGGGATCAGCTAAAGGCTCCAGCCACGTAATAAATCATCTTTATTCAGCACACCGTTCTTGCTTATGACATTCTGCTTCAACTTTAATCTACTTTAAAAGTGAAATGTTAAGTATTTAAAAGTATTAATATAGTGATAATTAAATACTGCAGGATGTAACGAGTGTTACAGAAACATGGGCTGGCTACTAACTTGTGACGTCATCAGAGGGTGTTGCCTCACACAAATAATATCGGCGATACAATATGCCTCCATCCTCTTATTGGTCTACATTATTCAGTTAGAAGGAAATTTCTGTCTTATATAAAACAGAAATTGTTATTATTTTGTACAACAACACCAAGGTTATTGAGCAAAAGGACGTATTTCTTATTTTGCATTTTATTCATATAAGCGTTGGCAATCCCAGCAACAGCCAATCACAGGAAGGTATTTGTTGGAAACTCTGCCTTCAACAAAGTTGATTCCTAATGAACTCTATCAATAAATTCGTTTAATAAACGAGTATTTAGGGTCAAGCTACAGATGAACATTATAGGATAACTATGTTTTAGCTTGCAGCTTCGTTAGACAGAATTCCTGGTCTTAATACTTTGATACTCTGAGCAAACACGCCCCACACTACCCTGGGCGGGTGCAGGAGCGCGCGGTAATTCTGAAAAGTGTATAATCTTTTCAACTTTGTTACCTCAATTCTCGTCCTAGGTTTTTCAATTTGGTATCATTGTGTTCGCAATAGAATTCTCTACAGGACTAAAGTCATAAAGAATAATTAAATATTGCAGGATATAACAGATGTTATATAAAAATGGTCTGACTACCTAACTTGAGACGTCATCAGTGGGGATTGCCTTGACACAAATAATGATACACTTCTCTGCCCTCTTATTCGAGTAAATTATTCAGTTAGATGGATAATTTTGTCAGGTGCAAAACAGCTCCGCCCACAGACGGGTATGGGGTGCATAATAAATGACATATCATTGGTAGAAACTCTTTGTTGACATTCGCCTCAAGCCAATCATAGGAAGGAATCAGTAAAGGTTCCTCCATCCACATAATACAATACAATACAATACAATTTTATTTAGGTAAGGTACATACATACAATAAATTTTTACAAGGATTGGTTGACTTATAGGTAGAGCTAGTACATACAATGCCTAAAGCCACTATTACGCAAAGCGTTTCGGGCATAATTTCGGACATAATAAATCATCTTAGTTCAGCACACCAACCTTGCTTAACTTTAATCTCACTTTAATCTACCCAAAAAGTGAAGTATTAATGATTAAAAAAGTGTTAATAAAGTGATAATTAAATATTGCAGGATATAACAGGTGTTATATAAACATGGCCTGGCTACCTAACTTGTGACGTCAACAGTGGGTGTTGCCTAGACATAAATAATATTGATAATATTAATAAGCCGGTTTCGGCAGAAGCATTTTATGAAGATTTAATTAAGGAGGTAGATGTATTTAATGCAACATTGAACCGGAAACCATCTAGTATAAAAAGGCATCCCCCCAGAAAAGAAAATTATACACATGACAAGATGCTTAAGGGATGGACATTAACAATGAGGAGAGCTCACAGGGATTGGAATAGGAATGGTAGGACTGAGGAAGGGAAGAATGCTTTACTGGCAGTTGCTAGGCTGTGTGGGGAGAAGAGAAAGGAAATTAGGAGCAAGTATTGGCAGGAATTTACAGAGAAAGTTGGGAGTAACAGAAACTTGAAGGAAATCTGGCAAGACGTAAATAAAATAAGGGGTAAAAAGCACAATTTTGTTGCACATCCAGACCCGCAAGGAATTGCAAATGGGCTCGTAAATAAATGGGCGGAAGCTGCCAAACTTAGTTCATTACCCGCTGTAACGAGAGAGTCATTAGATTCTTGGAAAGATCTAAGAAAGGATTTTATACTTATAGCAGGTAACAGTGGTGATGTCACTTGCACAGGTATTACCAGAGAAGAACTAATAACGGCGATTAAAGTTGGGAAATCTACCGCACCTGGGGAGGATAGAGTAACTTATGAAATACTTAATGAACTTGCCACTATGTCGCAAAGCCCACTTTTAGACCTCTTTAATATTAGTTATAAAGAGGGCAGTATTCCCAGTAAATGGAAAAAAGCTATCATCATCCCTATCCCTAAAGCCAATGGAGAGTATTGACCTGTGTCTTTAACCTCGTGTTTTTGTAAAATGATGGAGAGGATCATTTTAAATAGACTTTTATATATAATAGGTGATCAGCTGTCTAGTAATTTGTTTGGGTTCCTCAAAGGAAAAAGTACCTCTGATTGTATTATTAAATGTTTAGCTAATGAAAATGATTATTATAGAATTTTCATTGATTTACAAGGAGCTTTTGATAAAGCCAACAAAGAGGTTATTTTATATGAATTAGCTAGTCTTGGTGTTAAAGGGAAATTATTGCGCTGGATAGGGGATTATCTTTACGAAAGGAAGGCTCAGGTGTGGTATCAAGGTTGTATGTCACGTGTGAGGTCTTTTGAACTCGGCACACCTCAGGGAGGAGTGTTGAGTCCCACCCTGTTTAATGTACTAATGAATAAGATAGCATCTGAGAGATACTCAAATGGGGTAACTCCGATCATATATGCCGATGATATTTTGTTTCAGGGCAAAGATATTTCAAAGGTTCAAACAGTGTTGGACAATTTCGGAAACCTGTGTCACCATATGGGATTGGTGGTTAATGAAAACAAAACTAAGTTTGAATGTAGAAGTCGGAGCCCCATTGTTTTGAAAATAAACGATAAAAATATAGAGAGAGTTAATATATATAAATATTTAGGCATATATGTTGGATATACCCATGAGAGTTTGGAAGCTGAGATGAACAGACTGTTGGGTCAATGTCGGAAGAGATTACAACCTCTGAAGGCTTTGGCATGCTGTGGAAAGGGAGTGGGAGTCGATTGATTGATTGATAAAGATTAAGCCACCCAAAAGGTGGCACGGGCATGAATAGCCCGTAAGTGGTGGCCCTTTTGAGCCATTACCAGTATCAAGAGCTGATACTGGAGATCTGTGGAGGTGCGACTGCACCCTGCGTGACGGGAGATGTCTCCCGTGTCGAGTGGGAGTCCCTGTGCTACGAATGTTATACTTGAGTACTGTAAGATCTCTTATTGATTATGCTGCACCTGTCATTTCTTGTTTTGGTAAAGGTAGGATGGGCAAGTTGGAGAAGGTACAAAATGAAGCAATGAGAATTATCTTAGGATGCCCAAGAAATGCTATGATTGAGATAATGAGGATGGAGTTGAATCTGCAGAGTATTGGGGATAGAATTTCAGAGATAAATGTAGCCTCTGCCATTAGATTAATGAGAGGTGGGGGAGCTAATGAATTAATCCTCTCGGTTCAAAAGGTGGGAAGTAGTGAACAGTGTATGATGAAGAAGAGAGTATATATGAATAAATTATGTTATAATGTTATAAAGTATGATGTTATTACAGAGTGTATTGCTGTGCCCAAGAGAAAATTTACACCACCATTGAAAGATTGTAATGTAGATGTAGTAATTACTCCCTTGCATAAGAAAAAAAGTATGTATTTAATAGGAGAGCTGAGGGCAACATATGATTGTATAATTAGAAAACTGCCTTCGGAAAACACTCTACATGTATATTGTGATGGGTCAGTAGCTAGGGATGGGAAGGCAGGATGTGGAGTCTTGATCAGGGAGTACACTGACATCGGCACTGTAGATACTGTTATTGGACGCCGCTTAACTGACAATGTCTCTTCAACGCAGGCTGAACTCCAAGGAGTATTAGCAGGATTACAGGAAGTAGTCAAATGTGGTAAAAATGCTTGCTTCTTTATTGACAGCAGAGGAGCGTTAGAGTCTTTAAATAGCAGACGCCCAGTATATCAGAATATTGTGATAGAGTGTAGAGAGAATGTTAAGAGACTAGAAAAAACTGGGTATAAAGTAAGATTCATGTGGATCCCTTCACATGTGGGAATACTGTTGAATGAGGTAGTTGATGACATAGCGAAGAGAGCCACTGAAAAAACTCTTGTTGATGTTGTATGTCAGTTAACCTTGAAACAAATAAAAACAAGACTCAAGGTGATTCAGGAGGGTGAAGAAATGATAAAGAGAATGGCAATGGTGGACAGTAGTAACACACTTAAGAATTATTCAATAATAAATACAAATTCGTCCTTCACTTATGGTAAAGGAAAGTCTACTTGGAAGGATTCAATTTACATGAGATTACGATTAGAATATAAATATATCTGGCAATACGGTGTTCATGTCAGTGAAAAAGATAAGGAGTGTAAATTATGTAGTATGCCGTACGCCCACACCTTAGAACATTATGTATTAGAGCATTATGTATTATTATGTATTAAAAAAACCTTATTGAAAAATATAGAAATAAGGAAATAAATAGTGTACCACATCAAATTGTTTGGATGTGTGATAATGGTATAATAGACAGTATACTTAGGAGCTACAAGAATTTTGCCCCAAGAATGTAACAATTATATGCTGTACTTGCTGTATGCAATGTTAAATGGGATTCTTGTACTGTTATATGTCTATTTGTACTCACTGAATTTGTGCGCCCCTTGAGGGACTTGAAGTAGAGGGGGGTAGAAATAGCCTAAGCTACTCTATCCCTTTGAGATGTATTTATTGCTTATCTCAATAAACATACTTGAACTTGAACTTGAATAATATTGATGACACGATGCTTCGCCGTATTAAATACACTAAATGATTCAGTTAGATGGAAATTTCTGTCAGGTACAAAACAGAAATTGTTGTTTTTTTGCACAACAACAAGGTTGTTGTGCAAAAGAGCGTATTTCCTAGTTTATATTTTGTTCATAATAGAGTGTTGGCATTCCGCGCAACAGCCAATCACAGGAAGGTATTTGTGGAAGCTCCGCCACCTTATGGACGTTACTGGGAGCGTTCAGCACATTGATCTTGCTCATGACTTTCTGTTTCATCTCTTGTCCTCATGATGGCCTCCGAATGCATGATAAAGCTGATGAGTTAGCCAAAGAATCTGTCTTTAAAGGAGACGTTGAGTGTAACCTTGGATTGTCAATGAGCAATGGTACACCAAGAACGTCAACTAAATCTTGTGAATCTGAGGCAAATTGAAATCGACACCAGTAATTCTATCAATCATCATTCTATCATGCAAGAGCCACACATGAACAAATCCACAAGGGCCGTGGATTTGTTCATTTTATGCATCACGCTGTTGTGATTTCTCTGTGTAACGAGCCACACATCTATGGTTCATTCAATAAAATCAGCAGACTTCTAAATGTTACTACTGCTCGGCTTAGACTCGCTTACAAGTATCTCTGGGAATTCTCATTATCTGCTGATGTAGACGTGACCAAATGTAAACTGTGTCAACAATATTATTCGCACACCCTCCGTCACTTTGTGAGGGGAGTGCGTAGAGATTCGTGAATTCAGAGACAATTCTATAACCTGGGGAGGTACAGGCATCTGGTGATGAGGTAGAATACATCATGAGCATTAATATCCTCAATCTTCCCATCCATCCTCTTAAGGTCGGCGATTTTCTTATCAAGGACCTCATCGATGGCTTTCAACCCCAGAAGGGGGGCTCCTAGGAGTGTGCTGTCTTCAGGTTTAGTTATATGGATATTTGGCAGAAGACCCTCTATTCTCTCTATGATGCCCTGGTTGGAACATATTATTTCACACTTAGAAGGGTTCAGGGTGAGGCCTAAAATTGCACCTTGCTCCTGGATTTTTCTTATGTCTTCCAGGAGGGAGTCTTAGGAACCAGCTAGGGTACCATCATTCAAGAACCAGATGTAAAGTTCGCTGGACAGGACTTCTGTGACTTGTTTAATGACTAAGCAGAAAAGGAGAGGAGCAAGGGGGTCACCCTGTAGGACACCTTCTCGCGAGTCAATTTCATATTCGCTAAAAAGTAGCTTTAGATCCATACTGTAGCATGAATGTACAAAAGGGATATATATATATATATATATATATATATATATATATATATATATATATATATATATATATATATATATATATTATATATATATATATATATATGTATATATATATATATATATATAATATATATATATATATATAATATATATATATATATATATATATATATATATATATATATATATATATATATATATAATATATATATATATATATATATATATATATATATATATATATATATAAGTGTTTGTAGAAAGCCTATTGGTCCATATTTCTTGATGCTTCTATATTGGAGCGGAGTCTTGAGGTGGGTAGAATATAGTTGTGCAATAATTGGCTGTTGATTGCTGGTGTTGACTTCTTGATGTGTAGTGCCTCGCAAACGTCAAGCCGCCTGCTATCGCTGTATCTATCGATGATTTCAGTGTTGTTTACTAGGATTTCTCTGGCGATGGTTTGGTTATGGGAAGAGATTATATGTTCCTTAATGGAGCCCTGTTGCTTATGCATCGTTAAACGCCTAGAAAGAGATGTTGTTGTCTTGCCTATATACTGGGTTTTTTGGAGCTTACAGTCCCCAAGTGGGCATTTGAAGGCATAGACGACGTTAGTCTCTTTTAAAGCGTTCTGTTTTGTGTCTGGAGAGTTTCTCATGAGTAGGCTGGCCGTTTTTCTGGTTTTATAGTAAATCGTCAGTTGTATCCTCTGATTTTTGTCTGTAGGGATAACGTTTCTATTAACAATATCTTTCAGGACCCTTTCCTCCGTTTTATGAGCTGTGGAAAAGAAGTTCCTGTAAAATAGTCTAATAGGGGGTATAGGTGTTGTGTTAGTTGTCTCTTCAGAGGTTGCATGGCTTTTCACTTTCCTTCTTATGATGTCTTCGATGAAACCATTGGAGAAGCCGTTATTGACTAGAACCTGCCTTACCCTACAGAGTTCTTCGTCGACTTGCTTCCATTCTGAGCTGTGGCTGAGAGCACGGTCGACGTATGCGTTAACAACACTCCTCTTGTACCTGTCAGGGCAGTCGCTGTTGGCATTTAGGCACATTCCTATGTTTGTTTCCTTAGTGTAGACTGCAGTGTGGAAACCTCCGCCCTTTTCCATGACTGTTACATCTAGAAAAGGCAGCTTCCCATCCTTTTCCGTCTCGTAAGTGAAACGCAGCACGGAACTCTGCTCAAATGCCTCCTTCAGCTCCTGCAGATGTCTGACATCAGGTACCTGTGTAAAAATGTCGTCAACATACCTGCAGTGTATGGCCGGTTTCAAGTTCATGTCGACTAAGACTTTTTGCTCGATGGTACCCATGTAGAAGTTTGCAAACAGGACACCTAGGGGAGAACCCATGGCGACCCCATCTACTTGCTTATACATGTGCCCATCCGGGCTCAAGAAGGGTGCCTCTTTAGTACAAGCTTGGAGTAGTTTCCTCAGAATACTTTCTGGCATGTCAAGAGGAGTACAGGCTGGATCACGATACACTCTGTCGGCTATCATTCCGATTGTCTCGTCCACAGGTACGTTGGTAAACAGCGATTCTACGTCCAACGAGGCTCTTATCCCTGTGGCCCGTGTGCCCCGCAGTAAGTCCACAAATTCCTTTGGAGACTTCAGGCTGAAGGCGCAAGGAACATAAGGAGTCAGCAGGCCGTTGAGTCGCTTCGCCAGTCTGTACGTGGGTGTGGGTATCTGGCTAATGATTGGCCGAAGTGGGTTTCCAGGCTTGTGCGTCTTGACATTTCCATACGCATATCCAGGTTTATATTCCCCAATGATCTTTGGCAGGTGGAGTCCGGATTTCTTGGCGTTCACAGTTTCGATCAGTTTGTTGACCTTTGCTTTTAATTCGGCTGTAGTGTCCTTCGTTACCCTTTGGAACTTAGTTTGGTCAGAGAGTATGATGTTCATTTTCGCCAGATATTCGTCTTTTTTAAGAATGACATATATTGGCGACTTGTCACCTCTCCTGACAACTATCTCCTTGTTATATATATATATACCTATATATATATATATATATATATATATATATATATATATATATATATATATATATATATATATATATATACCTATATATATATATATATATATATATATATATATATATATATATATATATATATATATATATATATATATATATATATATATATATATATATATATATATATATATATATATATATATATATATATGTCGTACCTAGTAGCCAGAACTCAATTCTCAGCCTACTATGCAAGGCCCGATTTGCCTAATAAGCCAAGTTTTCATGAATTAATTGTTTTTCGACTACCTAACCTACCTAACCTAACCTAACCTAACTTTTTCGGCTACCTAACCTAACCTAACCTAACCTATAAAGATAGGTTAGGTTAGGTTAGGTAGGGTTGGTTAGGTTCGGTCATATATCTACGTTAATTTTAACTCCAATAAAAAAAAATTTACCTCATACATAATGAAATGGGTAGCTTTATCATTTCATAAGAAAAAAATTTGAGGAAATATATTAATTCAGGAAAACTTGGCTTATTAGGCAAATTGGGCCTTGCATAGTAGTCCAAAAAGTGCGTTCTGGCTACTAGGTACGACATATATATATATATATATATATATATATATATATATGTCGTACCTAGTAGCCAGAACTCACTTCTCAGCCTACTATTCAAGGCCCGATTTGCCTAATAAGCCAAGTTTTCCTGAATTAATATATTTACTATAATTTTTTTCTTATGAAATGATAAAGCAACCCTTTTCTCTATGTATGAGGTCAATTTTTTTTTATTGGAGGTAAAATTAACGTAGATATATGACCGAACCTAACCAACCCTACCTAACCTAACCTAACCTATATTTATATGTAAGGTTAGGTTAGGTAGCCAAAAAAAGCTAGGTTAGGTTAGGTTAGGTAGGTTAGGTAGACGAAAAAACATTAATTCATGAAAACTTGGCTTATTAGGCAAATCGGGCCTTGAATAGTAGGCTGAGAAGTGCGTTCTGGCTATTAGGTACGACATATATATATATATATATATATATATATATATATATATATATATATATATATATATATATATATTATATATGACCGAAAAAGTAAGATTAATAATTCTAACACGAATTTTCTCAATCTTTCGTACATTTCTTTTCACTGTTGGAGGTAATTCAAAAATCAATTCTCCAAAATTCATTTTTATTTCTAGTCTGACGCGACACTTGAGCGCGTTTCGTAAAACTTATTACATTTTCAAAGACTTTAGTTAACACATACACAACTGAATAGAACTTACATGATTGATTGATGAAGATTAAGCCACCCAAGAGGTGGCACGGGCATGAATAGCCCGTAAGTGGTGGCCCTTTCGAGCCATTACCAGTATCAAAAGATGATACTGGAGATCTGTGGAGGCGCAACTGCACCCAGCGTGACGGGAGATGTCTCTCGGACCAAGTGGTGACCAAATGGTGCGAGAACTTACACATCTCCGATTTTGTTTATATCTACATTTGAGTGAGGTGGATGGGGTGAGGTGGTATTTAATAAGGTATTAATTTCATCAACACAAGCCAGAACATGAAACAATGGGTATTGAATAGAAGTGATTGTAGAAAGCCTATTGGTCCATATTTCTTGATGCTTCTATATTGGAGCGAAGTCTTGAGGTGGGTAGAATATAGTTGTGCATTAATTGGCTGTTGATTGCTGGTGTTGACTTCTTGATGTGTAATGCCTCGCAAACGCCAAGCCGCCTGCTATCGCTGTATCTATCGATGATTTCTGTGTTGTTTACTAGGATTTCTCTGGCGATGGTTTGGTTGTGGGATTCGTGTTAGAATTATTAATCTTACTTTTTCGGTTATATATAATA